>NC_052350.1:52918098-52971058 GCF_009727055.1 Benincasa hispida | reverse complement strand
AAATTAGGGACCAAAATAGACAAAAATTTAAAGTGAATGGAAAAATAAGATTTAAAAAAAAAAAAAAAAAAAAACTTCCACTTTTTAGCTGTTTATTTTTGTTATTAAAAAAAAAAAAAAAAACATTCATTCTAGTTCCTAAATTTATAAATAGTGTTTATTTTGGTCTCTATTCTTAAGATTATGGTAAATTAAAAGAATGAAATTGCATCTAACACGAATTGAGCAAGATGAAAGTGAACTAAAATGCGACTAATGTATCCAAATAGTGAACAACCAAAATCTTAGAATCCAAAATTACTTTTGAGATCTCCTATAGAAAATTGTTTTGATTCAAAATTGAAACCTTAGTTTTCTTTTAGCATGTCTAATTTTTTTGGTAGTCTAGTCACCTAAAAATACAAATCATCCCACCATTCTGTTCAATATTTAATAGAATTTTAATAGAAGGGACTAAAATAAGCAATTTTTAAAAGTTTAGAGACTAAAATTGACTTTTTGAAAGTTTAATGACTAAAATAAAACTAGATTCAAAGTTTCAAAGATGAAAATAGATTTTTTTTTTTTTAATGGATAATAAACTTTTAGTTAATTTGGAAAGGGGAGCATATTTTGTCCTATCTATATTTAGTGCAAAATTGACCCAACTTTGTATATATTTTATATATATAATATTGTGTTTGGGATTTCTTTTGTATGATTTTTGTTGTTATGTATAAAAGAAAATTCTATTATAATAATAAGAAGAAAGAGATGAATGGGAGAAAATTTTGAGGAAAAAAACAAATGCACACCTAACTTGATGATCTCATCTTTCCAAAGAAATTGTTGGTCAGTTAAAAAAATATAGTTTCTTATGCTTTACAATTATATATTTTAAACTACTGCATCCTACCTTAGATTCTCTTCAATGGCTTCTCCATCTTTTTTTCCCAATAAGGGAGGGTTTCTTTTAATTATTATTATAATAATAATAACAATGATAAGAATAATAATAATAAATTCTTGATGTGTGAATCCAGCTGAACAAGATTAGGTCGGATTGATTGGTTGTTCAAGGGCCACGACCCACATACCTAGGACCTGCCCAAGGAGCATCGTTGTATGCTTAAAGGAGAAGATCTACCAATTTGATACTTATCGAGTTGAGATGGGAGATCTCCTCCCTACAATGGCCAAACAAGAGAAATCCATCCCTACCGAGAAAACTCTCTCAAAGAAGACAAGTTCTATTTCAAATGGATACTCAAAACTTTCTATTACAATCCTAAATTGGCTATTTATAGCTTTACAAAGAAAACAAACAATTAACTAATTAATTCTTAAATACTTGTGGTTCTTGTGGTTTGGGAGAAGGTGGTATCAAGTGAGCCATCAAGAATTTTAAAACTCTTTGCTATGATTAAGGGGTCGTCTGAGCTTTCTATGCATATAGGTGCCTGTTTTGCCCTTCCTCTGATTGTAAAGTCTGACAACCTTGAGCTTGTCAATGTTGTTAACGGTGTGGGTTGTTATATGTCTGAGCTGAGCTGCTTGGTGGAGAAGATTGTCTCTTCTTCCCAGGTCACTAGGGTGGAGTTAAAACGATTGTTAAAGCAATAGGTGTTAAAACGAGATATTGTTCACTCACGGTAGGAAAAAAGTTTACCTTGGATATATTCCAAAAATTGTTGGAACCACGAATTTGATAGAATATGCACCTCACAATTTTGAAAATCATGGTAGTGAAAATTCTCATCTCATCGACCATCAAAGAGGAGTCTAATTCGTTGTAAAGTTATAACAAAAATAGTATATTGTTAAAGCAACCCCAACAAAACCTAAATCGATGAACACTTTGAGTAACAAAAGTTATAGCCATTTTTTTAAGAAGTGTAAAATAATGGAAAAAACAGTATATAAAATTAATTTATTAAGAATATAAGAAATATACGGTTAATTTGTTAAAAATGTATATAAAAATTTATGAAAAACAATTCAAAGATTTGAATAAAATTGAAGACATATAAAGTAATAAAAAAAACCATTCAAACATTTGAATAAACTATATGGATAAAATGAAAGTTAATAATATATGGATATTTAAAATATAATTTGGTAGAAAAATTTGGATATTTAATTAAGGTGAGATTAATTCGAAAAGTGGTTAAACAGAATCTAAAATAATAATAAAATATGGAGATTATGTTAACTACATGAGCAAAATTAGGAGGAATATAAGCAATATCAGCAATTACCTGATTTTTATTCTAAAATTACTGGTATTTGTAGTTTTAACTTGTTAAAAAAACCATAACAAAATCTAGATCGATAAACACTTTGTGTGAGTAACACAAGTTATGGCCTTTTTTTACGAAATGATATTTATTTTTTCCAATCATTAAAACAATAGCAAAAACAGTATATAAAACTAATTTATTAAGAATATAAGAAATATATAGCTAACTTATTAAGAATGTATATAAAAAATTGTGAAAAACAATTCAAAGATTTAAATAAAATTGAATACGTATAAAGTAATGAAAAACCATCTACGAATTTGAATAAAATATATGGATAAAATAAAAGTTAATAATATATATACTTAAAATATAATTTGGTAGAAAAAACTAGATATTTAATTAAAGTGAGATTAATTCGAAAAGTGATTAAACAAAATTTAAAATAATAATAAAATATGGAGATTATGTTAACTACATGAACAAAAAAATTAGGAGGGCAATATTTGTAGTTTTATCAACAACTACTACACGGGCAAATCATGATTTAGAAATTTGTGACCATGTGCATGTCACGTGATTTGTCATAAATCTTATTTCAATTTTATCATTTTTTTATAATAAAACCTTAAATTTTACTATAAGCTTCAATTTCCCTCATAAACTTCCTTTAAAAAAATTGATTAAACACAAATTAATTATAATTCAAATAAAGCAAATCCATGTTTTAATCCTACAAACAAAGCTTAAATTTCATTTTGGTATTGGTGTGTCTTTAAAGAAATAATCATTTTAGTTTTCAAACCCTATTTATAGTGAAATTTCTTTATTAAACAATAATATATATCATTCAAAATTTCACTTATTTTTTCTTGGAAATAATATATTTTTTGTCCTTAAATTTTGGCTCTAGTTTCTATTTGGTCCCTAAGTTTTAAATGTTACACATTTAGTCTTTAAGTTTTGAGTTTTATTTCAATTTTGTTCATAAGATTCAAAATGTTACAATTTTACTCTTAAGATCTGAGTTTTATTTCAAATTGGTCCCTAGGTTTCAAGATTTTACATTTTTAACCTCAAATTTTCATTAAATACACACTTTCAATCATTGACGCCAATTTCTTTTAATTAATTATAATTTTGAAATGAAATTTTAAATTTAATTTTAAAAGTCATAAAAATAGTGAAACTTAATTAATTATAATTCTTTTAACGATTTTTAATTTATAAACATAAATTAACTCTAAAGACGAAAAACGAATATCTGGTGAAAAATCGAGGTTAAAAGTATAACTTTTGAAACCTAAGAACCAAATTGAAGAAAAACTCAATTGTCAAGGGTAAGCATTTCAAAATGTAAGGACTAAATTGAAACCAAACTAAAAACTTCAAAAGATTAAATATATAAAATCCTGAACTCAAGAATTACGAAAATAGACTAAAAATTTAGGGATCAAAAACGTTTTTTTTTTTTTTTTTTTTTTATCCTCTACCTACTATATGCTCACTTGTTTCTCACCTCAACCAATTTATGAGATTCCATATATATAATATAATATATATAAATTATATTAATGTGTGTATATAATATAGAGATATTAAAATGTTATATTTAATTGAATACTTGTTTATTTGAAACTAAGTTTTTTTTTTTAACATTTAAGTCCCCATTTAATAATCATTTTGTGTTTTATTTTTTTATTTTTAAATAAAGCCCATGGACACTAATTCCATCTCCATATTTCTTCATTTGTTATCTACTTTTCACCAATGGCTTAAAAAACCAAATCAAAATTTTGAGAACTAAAAAAAAAAGTAGCTTTCAAAAAGTTGTTTTTATTTTTTAGAATTTGGTTAAAAATTAAACCATTGTACTTAACAAAAATGCAAATCATTGTAAGAAACGTGGATAAAATAGATTTAATTTTAAAAAACAAAAATAAAAAACCAAATAGTTACCAAATGGGGTCTAAATTAATTGTAATATTGAAACTTAAACATTTAAAAATTATGTTTGAACATTTTAATTATATTTTGGTACATGAAATATTATTGTTTTTATCATGATATTCAATGATTTCTCTCTTTAAATGAAAGTTACATGGAAAATTACTCATTTGAATATATAGTTTTTGAAGAAGATGGAATCATTCTCTTTTGTTCATTTTTTAAACAAAAAATAATAGAGAATAAGGCGATCCTCATTATTTTCTCATGGGAATCCCCACCCTAATCCGTGTAAAATTAAATAGAAAATTTCGTGAAGATGAAGACGAGGACAACGAATGCAATTCTCTAGTCAATACAAACTCAAAGTTATACTATCTCTCTAATCCATTTGTTAAAACCACATTACATATTTAAAAAAAAAATCAAAATAACTATTTAAAAAAAATATTCTGAAAGTTCAAAAGACAACAAACATACCTAAAATTTCAAAGAAAAATATTTTGTACTTTATGATTTTGTTTATATCATTAGCATCGAAACTAGTTCTACACACGCATCGACTATTATCATAAGACTAGCCTATTACATTTGATTACTAAAAAGCCTTAAAAGGATATAATAAAATCTTAGATACATGATCACCATGACTTGAATCTATTTTCTCGAATTCATTTAAAGAAAGTATATCGGAGATTGAAACAATAATATTGATGGTTTTGTAAGAGAGTTGCAGCCATTTTGTGGCTAAAAGTTTCTAGTTCTTGCAGCATTCTTGAGGGCTCCAGCAGAGACAGAGGAAGCTGGATTAATGGCCTTCCTAATCTTGAACACATTCCAAGCAGTATTAGCACAATGCCCTGCAGTTGCAAGCACATTCCCAGTTGCTTCCCCAGCACTTTCCCCAAATCTATCTGACACCATTCTAGTTGTAGCCTTTGTGGTTGCCAAAAGTGCTTGCTTTTCAGCTGCTTCTACTGCATCCATCATCTTGTCTGCAATTTATCCACAGTTTTTCATGAGATTTTTGTATCTAGTTGTGTTAATGATGAATGACTCAACCCTAAAAAACCAATGAAAACTAACTTTTTACTTGTGTCATAGAGTACTTAATCGCTTGATGCTTGGTATCGTTGCTAGGGATGTTTTACCCACTGCAAAAAGATCGTAGTCCTATCCTGATGTCAATGTCTATTGCGATTTTCATTTTTTTCTCACCGCTTCGCCAATTAGGAGGGCACCCGCAAGGCTGATTGACGAAATGGTGAGAAAAGAATGAAAATCGTTATAGACATTGACATCAGGATAAGGCTATGATCTTTCCGCGATGGGTGAGATGTCCCTAACGTGATACCAAGTATCAGGCGGTTAACTACTCTATGAAGTAAGCAAAATGTTAGTTTTGGTTGGATTTTTAGGAGTGGGTTCTTCATCACTAGCGCGTCTAGGATAGGATCATCCATATAATAAATTTAATTTTTTCATTTTTCCAACTTTTTATCTTTGGAAAAGGAGGGGAGGGAAAACTCAGAGTACTTACTGACTGCATCTAATGATGCCAACAGCACTTGCCCTGGAACCATGGCAAAGAAGGCCCTTCCTGCTTGGGATTTCATTACAGGACCCATCACTGATCCTGAGGCTATCCCAACCAAGTCTAGCATGGATTTGCTCAGCTGCTCAGTCATCTTCGACAGTTTTCTTACTCTAAGCCATTCGTTAATAACAAGCCAATCAAGAGCATATTTAATAACATTCTCGTTTCTTAAATTTGTCAAGCAAAAACTTGAAACGGGAATCTTACCAAATGACCATAATATAGCATTTAAACGAGATTTCATTGGTTCTTTTGACAACAATGACGCTTACTATTTTAAGCTTTTGTTGTAGTTTTGTTCCAAAGGACCATAATATAACATTTAAATGAGTTGAGATCTGATTTGTTCTCGTGACGCTTACCGTTTTAAGCTTCTGTTGATTGAAGTTTTGTTGTTTTGGGTGGCACTAGGAGAACTTCCTGATCTTTTTACACCTGCAACTGGAGGAGGATTGTTAAGAATCATTTCACCTCCCTTGTTTACCTGATAATTTGATGAATTTTTCTTAGCAGAAGAAACAATCTGAATCTGTTTTACTAAAAAATAAATGAAGTAATACCTGATTGGCATAACTATTGCTACATTTGAAAATCCCCTGCACAATCTGGCCAGTACCTTGTGCAATCGCCTTAGCCAAAATGTTATTGTAATCGTCAATTTTCGGCGCATACTCCTTCCAATTAATGTAGTTCATGTTGTTTGCATTACACGACGACGACGAGAAGCAAGAATTGTCCTTCAAAAACAAATCCAGCCAGCTCAAACTGCTGCTGTTTTGCTCCAAAAATGTCACTCCATAGCTAAGAGGATCACCATCTTTCATTGGCAGTGAAAACAGATAGTTCAAAGAGTTGAGTTTCACTACAGGCTCATCTTTAGTCAGAGGCCATTGAAGATCCTCGCCGACTTTTACGATCGTAGCAAGGGAAACGTCGTCTTCCATGATTCTTTCAAGTTTAAATTCTCCATTGGCAAGTTCTAGAGCTTCTCCTCCATCCATTAGATGAGCACTACATCCTGATATCTGTAGAAGTACTTCTTGTTTGAGCTTTTTGGGTTCAGGGCTTTTCTGAGGAGATTGGATTGGGTTAGAGGCTTTCATGGAGGGTGGAGATTTGGAGGGACGAAAGCTGAAACACCCCATTTTAGTTCAAGGTAATTGCAGAAGGAAGTGCTTTTGTTTTTCTTGTAATGGAAGTGTGTTCTTTACTTGTGATTATATGATAATGAAGGAATCTAAAAGACAGGTGAAATCTAAAGATTGGCTCTTGACGAAGTTGTGTTGTAATTGATCCTTTTGGGGTAACTTTATTCGATTCTTCATGAAGCATTTTTGCACTAAAAGAAAGCGACTCTTGGTGGAGAATGAGTTTTAAAGGCTATTTTTTGGTTGATGCCTTCAATCAAAGACGCTTAAGACTATGAGAAAATCTTCTGAGATAGGAATAGAATTTTAAGGACAAAATGCATCATATTTGGTTAAAATTTGAACCTCCGACTTTGAGGGAAGGACTTATGTTCCTTCAAATTCAAAACACAGTGGCAGAGCCATAAATTTTATATAGGAACACTACATATACAAGTCTAACAAAAAATTTGTCTTCTACGAGTTTTCATGTTTTGAAATCGATCCTATCTTTTTATTTACTTATGGTTTGAATAGATAACAATATAAATAAAATGCAGCATTCTTTGAAATGTTACGTTATAACTAATTAGAATATTCACTGAATAAGCTGTACTAAATTGTTTTGATTTTGTACCAAAATTCTTAAGCGAAAAGAGTATGATTTTGAGGTTGACTAGGACCTTTTTGTAAATGTACTAATATGAACTTGATCTCAAATATTATAATTATAATCATACATTTTGGTTCTTAGACCAAGATCTACAGATAATTTTTTTAGATAATATTTTTCTTCTTTGAAAATGATACCTCTACAATTTCTATTGTTGTTTTTCTGTTATAATATCTCTCCATATTAATTTTGAATTAACTCTACAAAAATATTAATAATAAGAATATTACATTCTATTATATAGATTTAAAGACATTAAAACTTAAAGTCTAAAAAAATTTTAAAACTTACTTGCCGAGAAATGAATGATACCTTTTTAATTGAATGTTCTTGAGATTGAAAAGTGAATTTCAAAAAAAAAGGAAAAAGTTTATACAATGCTCAGTCCGGTTGCTGATAAAAAAATATATATTTGATTATTAAAAAACGACACATTATTATATTCTAAATGCCTCATTGTTTGACCTACTTTCTTTTATTATTCTTTATATGAGTTGGACCCATTAGAAATGAAAAATATGGTAAAAACTCATACAAAATCTAAAATAAAATGTGGCAAGCAATAAGAGTTGAATCGCTATATGTTGCCAACCAAACAACCCTCGTGCCAACAAGCCAGCATCGTTCGCTTGTTACTCAACTTGAACTTTTATATATATATATATATTATATATATATATATATATATATATATAATTATATATATGACTTTAATAATTATAGTAAAAATACAAAAGATGAATAAATTGAGGAGGAGCACGTGCCCACCTCTGGCCCCTACGTGAATTTGCCCTTGTCAAAATACAAAGTGTTGATTTATGTAATAAAGAAAACAAATCACTAGCATTAACCTAGACAATTTATAGTAATTGTTTCTAGGGTTTTTTTTTCCTCCATACCGTCCAATTTACCTTCAAAAGCGAATAAGAATTTTCAATTATCAAGCGGGTTTGGTAATCATTTGATTTTAGATTTTTAATTTTTAAATATTTTATCTTGTTATTTACTTTTCACGAATGTTTTCAAAAACCGAAACAATATTTGAAAAAGAAATAAAATAAAAACTTGTTTGTGTTTATGAAATTTAGCCAACAAATCAACTCTTTTTTTTAAGGAAGATCAAACTATTGTAAGAAATTGAGACAAAATAAACTTAATTTTTAAAAACAAAAAACAACCACCATTTGTTTGTTTTATAGAATTTAGCTAATAATTCAACACTTTTATTTAAGAAACATCATGCTATTGTAAGAAATTGAAAGAAAATAAGCTTAATTTTCAAAAACCAAAACTAGGCCCCCATTTGGTAGATATTTGGTTTTTTATTTTTAGTTTTTTTAAAAATTATAGCCTATAAATACCAATTTCTTCTGACTATATTATCTACTTTCTACCAATATTTAAAAAAAACTAAACTAAGCTTTGAAAAGTAAAATAAATAAAAATTAAAAAAAAAAAGTTTTATTTTTTAAATTTGGCTTAAAATTCAACTTTTTTACTTAACATAGTTGAGAAGATATAGGCTTAATTTTCAAAAACAAAAAATAATAAATCAAATAGTTACCAAATAAGGTATAAATGGTTACAAAACGAGATCTTAATTATCATGCTATTGGGTTGGTTACAAACTTACAATTGAAGCAAAAATAACTCTCATAAATACTCCCCCCATGGCACAAAGAGGTAAAACAGTTTTCTTAAGATTAAAAACCCACAATAATAATCACTACACTGTCACTGCCAGACTTACATCATTACAAATAAGAAACAAGATGGAAAATCACAAGGTTGCTGCTTCACAGCTGAAGTTTACAAGGTATAATTGAAATTACAAGAATCACATGGGGAAACAAAAAAATCACTGCCAATTTACCCAATCAAACCCTGGCAAGCTGGAGGTTGGTGAAGAAGAATCAAATGGATGTAATGGGAACAAAGAAAAGAATGAAGAGAAAGTACCTAGAACTCTATTATGATCAATCAACAAATGGAGTGGCAGAGTATTACCAAAGAATTTGAACTGTCAATCCACTCTTTCACCTATGAACTCTATGGCCCTTCCCCATGAGATCCCTAAATGGGAACACATAATCAATCAATAATTAGCAGTTCTTGTGAACAACTTTTCTATCCTAGCTATCGAATTTCTTAGGTTGACGCCACTGTGCCAAAGTTTTGGCTAAGGAGCCTAGGAATGAAACCTTTGGAGCCATTCCTTTCTTTCCATACAAATGCTTTCCTCCCAAATCTGTATAAATTGGACCCATATCGACTTTCGGTATACTTCTTTCGATCTGCAGAGCATGAAAAAACAACTATTCATCTAGTAGTCGGAACTGGTTGACTATACTTTTATTACAGACAGAATTTTCTTGCCTAGTGAAAAACCAAAGCAACAACCTCTAGACGTCGTCATGCAAATTTCTTGACAATTTTTAATAAGCTTCACGCCAGTTCACTGAACAGAAAATATAACGATAGGTTTAATCTTCTCATGTACCTTGTGTATCTTTCCATCTTTCAAGTAGTATCGGATGCCGGACCAGTTGATTGATTGAGAAAAATGAGAACGTATTGCAGAGATAGTGTACAAAAAGTTGTCCACCAAGATGGCAATGAATACCTGGCGACAAAAAAATGACATATTCACTTGATCTAATCAAAAGATGCCATGATATAGCTCTCTTCAACAGTGTTTTAAAAAGCCCTCCTAGGCGAGCGCCTAGGCTCACGGGCCAAGTTTGGCACCTCACCTACCTCAGGTGATGCCTTTTGTGAAGCCCCAAGGCTCAAAGCCTTGCGCCTTGGGACTTTTTCATTAGTTTTAAAAAATATAATAATTAGGGTATTTCCTTCTTTATTAACTAAAAAAATCAAATTTACTAAGTTTAAATGCAAAATTTCTTATGTTAAAGAAGTTCTTTTTTTTCATATTTCCACTTCAACTATCCTTTCTCTTCTTAATGTGGTATTTTTATATGTAGTACGTCTCATTCAAAAAATCTGCAGACTATTGTGCTTTATTGTACATTCAGCTTTAAAAAACACTGCTCTTAAAGATAAATTAGAACGTCAAAATCTTGGACGCTAACATGTAAAGCCAAGAAACCAGGCTGTATTATGTCTACCAAGCTTATCTTCCAAATAACAAGCTATAGACACTTACCAATCCCCAGTTGTAGGAAGCAAGAGAGAGCTGGGGAGATTCCGGAGACAGAATGTTGCATAAGTGAACTTCTACCCTTGTCAAGTTCCACATTGAGAAGAGTTCAATAACAGTGCACGCAGCAAGACTGCACACCATTGTCATCCCTATGAAAGAAGAAAAAACGGTTAGCTGTGACATGACAACTCAAAAACTGTAGAAGGCAAACAAAGCTCCAATTTCACGAGGGGAACACATGGGCATTCAGGTAGAGGTGAAGAAGATAAATTCATGCATTCTTAGAAGAGGACTTGATGCGAGTATTATATTTACAAGTGCGCTTTCTAAACAACTCAAGTGGCCATTTTATATAAACCATTAATAACTACGTCAATAACCACCAATAATCAATAACTGTATAAACCATTCTCGGATCATTGGATGCTTAAAGCCTTAAACAGCCTCTTATCATTCAACAAATTCATTTTCAAATCCCTACTTGTTCACCATATTGGCATTCAGCACTGAGCAAAGTAAACATGAAATGCAACTCGCACAAGGATCTCAAGAAGCAGGTTTGGTCTGAAGTAATACTGATAGCCTAATTAAAATGAAAGCAGTGTGCTCACCCACAGAACTAAAACCTGTTTCCTCGAGTGAGTAACCTTTAGTGTAGAACCGTAGTGCTGCAGCAACGTGAATCATAGACATCAAGTATGGTGCCACAAACCCCCATGACAGATAGCAGTGAGAAGTAAACAGTGCCCGGTTCATTATCTTGTTAACATGAGACGTGTATGATTCCAAAACAAATGTTTGCTTTCTCAAGTAATTCCAATACCTGCCATATCAATCAAAGAGGTCAGAAACATGGAAGTAAAAAAAACACGATTGCTAGACTGTATTTGTCTATATAGATATCAAACCTTCCCAAGTTTAGATCACTAGCAAGAGGATGAGGGAAAATTGCAACAGGAGGTGACGTAATAAGCCTCTTATGAGCACCTGAAAAGAAACAAAGCATGCATCAACGGAAAAGCAACCCTCAGATACCTATAAAATTATATTTGACTTAATTAATTAAATGTAAAATTGGTTCGTTAATGAAATATTGACTAAATGTAAAACTGTGCTTCTATTTCATTAAAAGCTGCAAATCCTGAATTACAAGAGTACCCCTTCCCCTACGTATTCTTATTCTTGATAGGATCAGTAGTTTGTATGTTACCAGCTATAGCTGCTAGAGTCATATCGTCTGAGTATCCACCATCTCGTAGTCCAGAGACCACTCCATAACGGTCATATCTAAAATCGTCAGCATGCATCTGTAACAAGTCAAATGAAGCTATGATTACTTGATTGCTTACACATACATAGTTACAAAGATGTGAATCTACTCACCATCATGCAACCTCCCCAAAGAAAAAATGTCTTTCCACCAGTAGCAAAGCCCATTGAACAAGGCTGTAAAGCACATAAAATTAAGGAAATTCTTTCTCAGACTTTAGACCCAGCAATTCCACATAAAATAATTCCTCTTCTTCTAGATAGTGTAAAAATAATCATATCATACCATATGATATTCATAGATGCAGTAACTCCCTAAACTCCCCGAAGGTAAATCAAGAGGGTATCCAGTTTGAATAAATATCTGCGTACAATGTAAGCTAGAATTAAACATAAAATTGAGTTATAAAGCAATATATAGTCCAAAAATGAACATTCATACAAGAAATTACTCTTATTGGATAGTAACATTAACTTACATCAGGATTCTTTTCCATCTCAGCTGTAAGGGCTCCAATTGTTCCAGGATGTAACCTGACATCGTCATCCAAAAATAGCACATATTTGCTATCTTTATGCATTTGCTCCACCCCGACCTGCAGAAGAGTATTAGTTACTCAATGTTAATAAGAACCATATATAATATCCTCTCATACAAAGAATGAACAAAATTGGCCAAATTGGTAATAATTGGTTTTATTGGTTTAGCAATAGACTAGCTAATTGCTAAAGTAACTGATAAGACTAGGGAGAATAGACCCAAAAAAAAAATCAAAACAGCATTCTAGAGTTATTTTCTGGGTACACCCTACTAGGGTTATGGGGAAGGATAAGTACAATATTTGCCTGACAATAGAATTCAAGAACCATAGATCACTCTCTCCAGCTCAAACAATAACTTGCGTCCCCTCAAATAGCCTCACCCTTCCCCTTTTTACAGTTCCAACTAACTTCACTGGGCAACAAGCCACAAATAATCGTTTAGCCCAAAGGAACATACCGTTTACACCCACAAGTCCGTGTGTCACCCGACACAAATTTCAATCTTCTAAAGGTCCTAACCTAGCCCCACGCCATTTTCCACCTTATTTCTCCTCTCATTTGTAATATTTAACATTATCAAGCCCTGACATCTTCCTTCTACCACTTGTGAGAAGTAGATCACTGTCCTCAACTTCTTATCAAAACTTGCCACTCAAACTTTAACCTTGTGAGTACAAACTTGAATGTGTACAATGGCATAAAAACAAAAGCAAAAAACTGTTTTCGGAATAGTTTGTCAAATATGTTTGAACTAGACTCCAGTATGCCATGAATACTAGTAGATTAACGTATACTCAAGAGGTCTGGAACTATCTAGTAGCCAGTACATAGCATCCCCACCAGAAAGGCCACCTTTTAACAACCCATAGGTACTAACTTCAATGGGCCACACAGCAATAGGATTGACATTATTATGTCCAAATCCTCCAGCCCAACATTGTTTTCAAAATAATACAAACATCCAAAAAGATTTGTTCATCTTCATTCATAAAAGCTGAAGAGGAGGCAGATTATTTCTGAGACAAGTTTTCACGACAGAAAGTACTAAAACAAGATTAAACAAATTTATCACATACCAACTGATTGTGAATTTTTTGGCTGCACGTTGTTGCTAGGCCAGCCACAAGAATTCTAGCATCCACATCATCCTGAAAAAGAAAACAAAACAAAAAATAAAATAATAATAATACATAAAATTGTCAGGCAATGAGATAATGAGAAACAGTTCTGCAACCCGTTGAACCCTAGGCTTCATGTGAATTATGAAGAGTGATGACAAGAACTATCTAACGGAAACAATTGGTGAAGAAGAATGAATTCATACAAACCCTGTAATCAGATAGCAACCGCAATACAGCATTGTAAGCAGGGTCCTCCGTACTTTCCACCACAAAAAGAAATTCTAAAGGACCTCCATAAAGGGATGTCACCTGGAAATTTGTTGATAAATGAACAAGTTAACATAATATCTTGGAACAGTTTTAATTTGCAACGGGACTAAGTTAAAACAATGTTCTTAGGGAATAGAGTACTAAACATAACCATTTTCAGGAAATCTAGAGCTAGAAATATAATAGCATGCGAGTTATAGGCAGATCTGTTAGGTACTTAAGTACCTTGGAGAACAACACCCCAGGGTGCTTAAGTACCTAACAATGGTATTAGAGCCGATTGTTGACGTTCCGGAGTGGAACTGGCGGAGGATTCTAACCAGGTGTGGTCGAGTGAAGTATCGCCAGAGTAGCCGCCGGAATGTCGGCTTTTTGGGAATGAGATATTGTTAAGAACCAAGGTAGTATGGGATGCCTTTGTCTCACATAGGTTAGAATGTGATGACTAATGTGGTCCTTGAGTGGCTTGGCTCTCCCACCCCAATAGCTAGCTTTTGGGGTGTGGTTCTCCAATCATCTAATATGAGGGAAACTACCCGACCTGGAGAATTCATAATTTATTTTCTAAAGTAAAATGGTAATAAATACGATTTTAAATCGATTTCCTAATTTATCATTTTTCTTATCTTATTATGATAAAGATAATAAGAATATGATAACTTAAGTACACATAAGTAAACTCTTAACAAAAAAAAAATTAAAAATCAACATTCCTTGAATGAGAGACATTGACAATTATTCAAGGAAAGAAAATGAAAGGAAAATTTGTTTTTTTTCCTAAATTTGCAGATGCATACAAAAAAATCAATCCCCCGTACCCCCATCAAAAAGGAAAAGAAAGAAACTCACCTGACTTCTCCAATTGTGCAAATTATGTTCTCCAAAGCCTTTTAAAGGCATAATAACTGTCACTCTTGGTAGATTGACCTGATTGGAGTGCTCAAGTTCACTGATGTCATTGCAAATGAAAGCAAAGCTATTACCAGCTCGAACTCTCCCCTTTATACGTTTAATCTCTCTATTTCTGCAGAAGGAATAGGAAACACAACCCATTTTAAGTTAAAAGGTGCTAAACATTAAGAGGCCACTCAACACTCGTCATCAAGAGTTTATTAGATCAAACAGCGTTCAGATCATATGAGTACCTGACATAAGCAGCACAAGCCCACCCAATAGCAAGAACTAGGCATATTAAACATCCCTACAACAACAAAAAAAAAAAAAAAAATTTAAAAAAAATGAGACTTCGGTGAAAAGATAGAAATATCTTCACCGAGTTGGAATTATCAGCTATAACATTACAGTGGATGAGAGAATCAGACATGAAAGAAGTTCAATGACTATCATCAAATTTAAACCAATAACACATTTCCACATCCAGATACAATTTCAACTTCCAGCTTAAACAAGAACTAAAAAAGAAATGACGGCAGCATGTAGATATTTTCAAACCGGAAAGAAATTGAAATAATACGTATTCAAACTTTACATTTCCACGACACTACTACTTCAGCCACTAGAAAAAAAAATTCAAAAACCAGAACAGAGTTATAGAACTAACATACTAAACCTAAGCTCAAAAAGGCGTAAGAAAAACGAATTTCCATTCTAGGTTCTCAATAGAGAGAGCAAAAACATGAAAATCAAGAGACAGCGAAAAAAAGTAGAATAGCGATGGATCTGAAAGTAAAAAGAAAGAGAGAGAAAGTAACCTGGATCTGAACGAAAAGCGCAAGAGGAGTAGAGAAGGCATTGCTAAGAGAGAAGAGGAAGGAATCAAGAGCGTCAATTGAAGGCAATGTTCCTCCCCCTCCGTCCATTGAAAAGGGGAAGAAAAGGAGGCGGAGGCGGAGGCGGAGGCAGAAGAGAAACCCTAGAAAGGAAGAAAAACGCGCATCCCTTTCTCCGTCAACCGGAAAGGAAAAATCAGATCTGCAATGGACGGAAAATTTTGTCCGGCGAAAGAGAGAGAGGGAAAAAGAAGAGAAATGAGAGTCGTTGAGATTATATAATGGGAAGAAGAGGCTGGGATTGGATTTGACCACAATTAAATTTAACCAATTTTGTGAATTAATAAGAAGAGAGAGATTGAGAAATGAGAAATTGAAGGTTAAAACGAGAGACGAGGGAGAGACCGTTACATATGGTCGGTTCATTGTATTTATAGTTAACAACCATAGCTTAAAAAAAATAACTAATTAATTAATTAACTTAACCCTGCCACCACCGTGTGAGTTTGCACGTGTTAATCCCTAAATTAATTAATTAATAAAGATGCCGCTTCTTTTATTCGAATCTCCTCTCCGTTTCCTTGCTGTCGCTTTTATTACAGCCTTTTTCTTTTTTCTTTTTCTTTTTTTTTTTCAAACCTTTTTCCTCTAAATATCTAACCCTTTTCTTGCTATTTCCCCTCCATTTTAAGCCTCCACTTATCAAATTTTGGGCTTTTGTTTTTTGTTTTTTTGTTTTTTTTGTTTTTTCCTTTTTCTAATTTCATTAAATAACAGCTCGAATATCTAAATTTTGTAAAAGTAATAATTTAATCTCTAAATTTTAGTTTGTAATGATTTAGTCTTAAATTTTTAATTTTGTAACATTTTATTTCTTGAATTTTATTATGTAATAATTTAATCTTTGTACTTTAAGTTTTGTAATGATTTAGTCTTTAATGTAGAAATTAATATTAAAGTTTAAACCTATAAACTAATTAAAAACTCGATATTTTTATAAAATACATAGTCTACATCGTAAAATAATAAAAATTGACATCTAATTTTGATGAATTTTTTCACTTTCGAAACTAAATTGTTATAACTTTAAAAGTACAATAACTATATTGTTACAAAATTGAAAATGCATGCACTAAATTGTTATAGACCAAAGTTCAAACACAAAAAGTTTAGAGATCAAAAGTGTTTTTTAACTGCAAAAATGATTTTTAGGAGTGAAAAAATCGTCAAAATTACTTTTATTATCTTTAAAATCACTCTATAACACACTTTTAATTATTCAAACTTAAATTTAATTATATGAAAAAATGTATTTAAAAATATAAAATTAAACATTGAATTGATTTTGAGAGATTAAAAATATGTTTTTGAAGTACTTTTAAACATGATAAAAAATGATTTCAACAATTTCAAAATCACTCTCATTGCATATTTGGGAGTGATTTGTGAAATGGTTAATATCACTTCTATTGTGTTTAAAATTACCTTGAAACACGCTTTTAATCAATTCAAATCGATCCAATGTTTAATTTTACATTGTTAAATATATTTTTCATACTATTAAAATTAATTTTGAATGATTAAAACATTTTCAAAGTGATTTTGAAAATGACAATGATTTAAATTATTTTATATACACTTCCAAACATGTCTTTAGTCTTTGGCCTTTAATCAATTTACTAATTTACATGTACTTTTAAATTCGTAATAATTTAGTCCTTTAGTCCACCTTATCTTGTACTTTCAATTTTGAACAATTAAGTTCTACCATATATTTTTTTAACGACTTGATTTTTATAATTTATAAACACACTTGACATGTAATTTAATTTACGTGTATCTTAATATTATTTTTCACAATAAAGATCAAGGGTCTGGATTGACTAATGAAAAAGATATTTTCAAGAAAAAATCATTTTTATTTAAACTTTTTTTATATAAAAAAATGTTTAAAATAAACTTAGAAAGTGTTCCAAAAATTATTTTAAATAGCTCAAACACTTCAATTATTTTCCAAAATGACTTATTTTCAAAATTAAACACTTGAAAAGTTACATCAAACACACTCTAAATTATTATAAATTATAATGTACTAGGATTAAATTGAATCATTATAAAAGTATAACGATTAAATTAATTTTCATTAAGTTTGGAGACTAAATTGTTGTAAATTTAAAAATACATACACTACAAACTAAAATTTAAGGATTAAATTTTTATTTCAATAAAAGTTCAAAGTTGAATTTTAACTTTTTTTTTTTTTTGAAAAATCAAATTTGAATCTCGAAATCAATAATAGAACTACACCAATTTAGGTGTTTAATTTTGTGTGAATGCGCACTTATTACAATTATTATTTTTTCTATTATTGAGTAATTCGCGCTCATTATTGATTCTTGTACGTTAATTAGCTTGAATTGATTATTGTGTAATATTTTATTTTAATTTAGATGTCCAAATCCACACATACGCAATCAAATTAATTATTCCCTTGAAAATTGCATTCCGTGTCAACAAAAATTATTCCACGTCATCACCTAACTTTATAATTTGTTGAAATGCCGATATTCCATATGGATAATTGGTTACATCAAACCGAGAAATTAATTAATTCTCGTTTTGAAATAAGGATATGGATGATGGCATATATTCCTTTTTTTCTTTTAATTTCTTTTTAGTACTTATAAGATCGACCAAAAAAATATTAATTTTATTTCTTAGTTCAACAACATTTTAATTAAAAGTACTTACTTTATATTAGTTAAATTATGCTCTAATATAAATGTTTTGTTTTTCCGTACAAAATGTTCTCTACCTTATATTGATATTAAAACTATTAATTTTATTTGCATAATGTAATTTTGAAAGATCTAATTGAGATAGTTTGTATAAATATTATGACAATAATCTATTTTCTAAAAAACTGATATTCATAAAAACCGACAAAACAACCCAACAACTTAACGGATGGATAATACAAAAGGAGGAAATAACTCTCCCAAAGGAAAAAAAAATTCAGATGAAGAAGCCAAAACTTATCTATACTGTGTAAGATTGAATTGTAATCTAAGTGGATTTTTTTTATTGATTTAATCAAAATTTATTTTGCAAAATTAGTACAATAAAGGAAAATTCATGATAAACATAAACCAACTAATTTTTCTTAGATAAAAAAAGTCATTAAACCAAGTAATTAAAAAAGGATAGCACATTGCATGTAGTATAATAGACTGATAAATTATCAAGCATTTTATAAAGTATTGATGGACAATGGTCTTTATTGTAAATAAAATACAGATATGTATAATAAATAATTAAAACACACAATTTGATTGAAGAACGGAAGATGATTGTGTTTGAAAATTACGTGAGACCTATTACTTTTACCGTTACGGATATTATTGTAATGATATGAGAATTATGAATTTGTCACCGTAACAGTAAGGTAAATGTGACAACTTCGTAGGTTTAAGTAAGCGCGATAAAAAACAATTTAGTTACGTTTGTGATTCAGGTCCATTACAACTGATACATCAATAGAATTCTATAATGATTAGACCAATTTTAAAAGCTATTTTATAATAAGATTTGGAATATTACAATATGATCTCAAAATGGATAAGAACAATTAATATCACCTTAATGGTATGATTCTAATAATAAAAGTCAATCAGAGTATAGTGAGTGTGAGTCACTGCATAAAACATCAATTATCATCCCAAAGACAATCGATGGAATACTGCCTGAGTTGTTTAACACCAAAAAAAAGAGAGACAAATAAAAAAAATGGTTATTAATTGTTACGAATTACAACCCAACTTACCATAAGACGAAAAACCACCTTGTTTTTTTCTAAAAACAAGAAACAAAAATTTCCCTCTCGATGAAGAAATTTGAAAAGGAAAATGGGCTCATAGAACTAAAATGGTTTCAAGTGATTGGGTAATAAGAACAATAAGCCAAAAAAAAGGCAAAAGTTGGGGATACAGGAAGAGATGAGTTGTCTTATGGGCCATGTCTGATTGTAGCTCATTTTGAAAACTTTGCCTAAGCCAACTCACATGGCTTAGCCAACTCTGTTTCCTTTTATAGACGATAAACATGGGAGGAACATGACATGTAATGTTGCACACAATCATATAGAAACGAATTGATCCAACCTGTAATGAAGGTTAAACAGAGGTTTCTAATTATTCATTTTTGTAATTGTTTCCAATTAAATGATGAATAAGCACACCTGCTGCAACGCTGACGTTTAAGCTCTCCACAGCCATAAAAGATTGGAACTCATCCACCAAGCACACGTTTGATGGTTGTGTCGTTTCGATGTCATTTTCCTTATCTATTGTTACTTCAACTGGAATATTCCCAGGGATTCTAACGAGCTGTGAGCAGGATCTCTCCACCAAGGGCCTCAAACCAGTGCCTTCACTGCCCAAGACAAGAATCGTCGGTGCACCGGGGGCTATCTCATTCAAAGCAATGGATTTCGAAGAAACCGAAGCTCCAAGGACTCTCCAACCATTTTCAGCTGAAGATGTTAAGAATTGCATCATGTTTTTACAGTATCTAAGCTCCATTAACTCGAGTGAACCAGCACTTGCTTTACTAACAACACCACTTAATGGAGCTGAATTCTTTGCACACAAAACAACCCCTGATGCACCGAAGAAATAAGCTGATCTTATTATTGCCCCCAAGTTTTGTGGATCTGTAACTTCGTCCAAAGCCAACCAAAGTGAGTCTTTGTCTTCTTCAAGTAAGACAGGATCCAATTCTTTTATTTTTACCATCTCCAAGGGAGAAGCATCTAGCACAAGACCTTGATGGGGGCGGTTATCAGAAATCATATTGAGATCATGCTTCGATATTTCCTTGATAGTTAATGCATTCTTTTCAGCTAACCTAAGAACTTTCTCAAACCCTTTCTTGTCCTTCTTCTTCTTATTGTTATTGTTCAAGTCAATCCCTTCTTGCATATACAATGCATAGAACTCTCTTCTTCCCGCTGACAAAGCAGCCAAAACTGGTCCAATCCCATAAACCCCTTCACCAATCATTTTAGGCAGAGTGGATTCAGAAGCTTCCCTCCATGTTTTTCTACCCCAGCTTTCTTGTTTATTCCATCTCTGAAATTCAGGTCTCTCAGGCGCAGCTCTTTCATCCACCATTCCCTTAAATCTACTTTTAATCTTATCCCATCTGGGATCAGCAATGGCTTCTGTTTCTTCATCTTCAACTTCTTCATAACTTCCCCCTCTTTCGATATCATCGTTTTGCTGCTCTTCATTGTCCACTATTGTCCTCCTACTTTCTCTTCTTTCATCTGCAGACTTGATACCTTGTCTAGCAAATTTCTCAGCAGAAACCTCCCAAGTAGAACGGTTAGCACTTCCAATTGGTGCTTTGCCATTTCTCTTTTCCGGTTCATCCCGAGACGATCGATTTCCCTTTTCTCCAGATGTCTTTGTTGAATAGTCCCAGGAAGACCTCATCCTATCTGATCTAGAATCTGATTCCTTCCAAGACGATCGGGACGATCGGTCCCCTCCCTTCCTTTTTGTTGATTTATCCGACCATTTTGCCTTCTCAAGACTGTTAGCTGCAGCTAACCAAGGAAGCTTGTTCCCAGATAACACTCCTTCATCCTTAAGAGGATAGGAACTCAGAAAACGTCGAGATTTCTTCGAGGAAAAGGATCTCAAAGAACTCCCAATGCTCAAAGCCGATGAGTTCAATTGGGGGCTTACTAAATCCCTAATTTCTGGAAAACAATGGCGACCACGAATTGAAAGCTTCATAAGGTTCACCAGAGAGAGATTAATATGAAAGCTTGAACATGACCCAGATGAGGAAAGTGAGCAAGTGAGCCAACTAGGGTTTATTGCGGGTTTTGGACGTGTCCCCGTATTTAAAATTTGGAAGTTTGAGGAAGTAAATGATTTGTAGCATCTGGATCCTGAAGAAACTCTCATGGGCATGAGGAAATGCGCGTCTCTGTTAAAGAAACAGCTGCATTGAATGAATACAATTCTAGAAGTTTACCATAGCCAGGAGCTTAATTTGAAAGCATAAAACGATGATTCAGTAGAAGAAAGACAAGAATTGAAATGTAAGAGTTGGAGAACGAGCGGTGAATACCTTATCTGCGGTTAATTGATCGCCGGATGTCCGCCGTCGCACAGTTTGGAGATGAAATTCGGCGGTGGCTTGATAGGGTTGCGCGTTGCAGAGGCAGAGACTGAGGAGTAGAGAAGGATGTTGGAGGAGTGCACAACGACGTCGTTTCAAGATTTCAAATGATATGGGACCACAGACAAAAAATGATGGGGAGATTTTAAGTTAGAATCAAATATAAGCTAGATTATAATAAATATCCTCCTATTTCAATTTTATATAAAATACTCCTAAACTTTTAAAAGTTTTAAAATATCAATTTTGATTAAAGAATATTTATGCTATTAGTGGAAAAAACAAAATGATGAAATGGACATTAAAAACGTTAAAAATTTGATAAATGACATGTGACATATTTAATTTGATTAGAGTTTGTTGTTTCAAAAATACCCGAAATAAAATGTTTTGGTTTCAAAAATGCCCATGCTTATCAAGACCCACATTTCAAAAATTGGGTTTGAGATTAAAAACAAATTCCATCATTTTTTCTTTTCCTTTTTTTTTTTTTTTAAGGAGACGACATTAGGATTTATAAAATGCGAAAACTCTTCATAACACAACGAAGAAGAAAACTTTAACAACATTAGCCAAGATTGACTCACGATTCGCGAAGACTTCATTGAAGGTATTGCTCTTTCATCGAAGAAGACGCTAATCAAGGTTAAAAAATATATAAAATAAAAATTACTTTTGGTCCTTAAATTTTAATCAAAGGAACAATTTAGTCCTTAAACTTTAGTATGTAATAATTAATTAGTCATTGTACTTTCAAAATTGTAACAATTTAGTCCCTAACGTAAAAAAATAATAAAAAAATAGATGTTAACTTTTAATATTTTATGATGCAAAGTTTGTATTTTATAAAAATATTAAGTTAATTTAACGGTTTATTTATGCCTCAAATCTCATTAAACTTTGACGTTATTTTCTACAATAAAAACTAAATCGTTAGAATTTTAGAGTTTAAGGACTAGATTGTCATATAGTAAAATTTATGGACTAAATTGTTATGAAATTAAAAGTATAGGGATTAAATCGTTACAAACCAAAGTCATGGACTAAATTGTTACTTATACGAAAGTTTAGGTACTAAAAAATATTTTATTTTCTTCGTTGTTGTAGTTGGGTGACATATTGGTTATTAAATTGGTTATTTATTTATTAATATTATTTTTTTGTGTGTGTTTGTTTAATGTAAATTAAAAAAGAAAAAAGAAAAAAAAAATCCAATACTTTGGTTGTGGTTACAAATATTGAATGGAAATGCGTGTATAAATGTATAGGTAGAGCATGCAAGGAATGAGGATGTTAATGTGTAAGCACATATATGAAGATGATGAAGCTATTTGGGACTAAATATATAACGGGGAGGATGATGTGGATGATATCATTTTTCTGATAGTGAGGAGGACTTAAATGATGAGGTTGAACCCTCGGAAGAAAAGAGTAATGAACTTGAAAAGGCTTCTAACAACGAGAAAAACTTAAATAGAAAATTGTCTCTTATGTATTATGTATTTCCTAGGAAAAAAGGTTCAAATCCAATTCCTTTTTGTCTTTAGATTACTTTGTGACAACGTTCTATAAACTTGACTGTGAAGTATAAATTGTTTTTTACCAAGTGCTTCAATTGAAATTTTGATCATTGGCAAAGGAGCAAAGTTGCCCATAAGAGAAAAATTGAATAAGAAAGTTAGTAGCCTTCCTTTTTTGCCAATTTGGGATAACAACCAAATAACATGTTCGATTCTCAATAACCCATAAACTTTGAACAAGCTATCAAGTAAATGATAGATGTAGTTGCCACTTTTGTAAACATTAGATCTTATGAAGTTTTGTGTACATGAAGAACGGGATCTATTTTTGTATACATGTACATTGTAATAAGAGATAACATATTTTATATCTAATCTTTTAGGAAAGATCACAACTTGATGACAGATGTAACTTGTGGTAACATTATGTTTTCTATCATTTAGCAAGGTTCAAATCCAATTCCTTTTTTGTCTTTAGATTACTTTGTGACAACGTTCTATAAATTTGACAGTGAAACACAAGTTGTCTTCTATCAAGAGCTTCAACTAAAATTTTGATCACTAGCAAAGGAGAAAAATTGCCCACAAGAGCAAAATTGAAGAAAAAAGTAGCCTTCCTTTGTTGCCAATTTGGGATAACAATCGAATAACGTATTTGATTCACAATAATCCAGAAACTTTGAACAAGATATCAAGTAAATGGTAGATATAGTTGCCCACTTCTCTAAACATTAGACTTTATGAAGTTTTGTGTACATGAAGAATGTGGTATTTTTGTATACTTGTGCATTGTAATAGGAGATAATATATTTTATATCTAATCTTTTAGGAAAGACCACAACTTGATGACGATATAACTTTTGTTTGATGAAAATTCAAATTTGGGATGACCATTCAAGCTTGCTCTATACCTAGTAACTGCTTGATATTTAGTCCATTTGAAATTATTGGAGCTCATAATGTATAGGTTTATAAATTTTTAAAGTATAAAAAAAAATTGTCGACATCGATATATCAAATTTTTTTAAAAAAAATAATGTAATTTAATTAAATATTGACAAAAATAGGGTGGGTCACTAAGTAATGGCAAATTTAGGGTTGTCCAATCGTATACTACGTACACGATTTAGCCTACATTATAAGCCACATCCACATTTTGAGTCTATATCGTAACCCTTGTCCATGTTTTGAGGCTAAATCGTGTACGGAGTACATGATTTAAGTGACATGCAAGCCAAAAAACCACCCATCTGACAAAAATTCACCCAATTGCCCATCCATGTGCAAAATCGTGGATGTTGTCCATGGTTTTGTAGTCTTTTTGTCGTCACTTAAATCATATTTGAGGGTTTTTCTGGTATTTTAGGAGAAAAACTTAGAGAATCTAATTTTAGAGAGTTTGATTTTAGAAGTAAAAATTTATTTTTCTTTGCCCCTTTTGTAGGGATTTTTTTATTCATCTCCACGATATGATTTTAGAGAATTTTGAGAGTTTTTGAAAGATTTTCTAGTATTTTAGTCATCATATTCGATATGTAATACATATATAATATTTCAATCCCTCCCTATTTCTTTTTTATTCTTTTTCTGTGTTTTGTTTCAAGGAGAAGTTAAGAGAACTTAGCTTTTGTCTTCTTCATCGTGTAATTCTAAATCAATGAAATCTTGAATGTCTTCCACAGTTGATGTATGTGAAACACCAAACCACTACAATTGACTGTGTGTCTCTTCTTCTTCCTCTCTCTTCAAAAATTTAAAATTGTGACGAATGTTTTTTTTTTTTTTTGTCTATGAATCATCGAGAGAGAAAAGACAACAATATGCATAAGATTGTGAATTTACTTTGATTTGCATAAGAAGAAAACTTAAAGTTTTAGCTGCAAGTTTTCTTCTTTGATCTCCATAAGTAAAAACAATAATTTTGTAAAGTGATTTGGTAAATAAAATACACTTCTAAGAAAGGGAGATATAAAATATGTGACATTACTATAAATCTACACGTGTTTGACTTGTGAAGGGAGTGAATTTAAGAGGGAGGTAAAATAAAGGATGGTTATTATTTTATGAATATTTAAAAAAAAAAAAAAAGAGAGAGAACTCGTGTACCAGGTAAAAAAAACAGAGAGATAACACGAGTTCCACGAGTTTCTTACCTATTTTTGTCGGTATTTTTGACATCTTACCTTAAACTACAAATTTGTTGTTTTTTCAATACTATTAAAATCGTTTTTTTTCATAACTACCCTAAATTTGTTATTTCTTTTTAAAAATACAAATTCTTGACTCTAACCCCGATATATTCATCTATATATCCATTAAATTGAAAATTTGATATCAATATAAATATCGACGTCAATATTTAATGCTTAGTTAGAATCTATTTGGTTGTTAAAATGTTATTTTGAAATTAGCAAGGGTATTTCAGAAACCAAAACTTTTCAGTAAGGGTATTTTTTAAACCAAAACCTTTTAGTACGAGGTATTTTTTAAATAATTTCAAACTTTAATCAAATCAGACATGTCATATGCCACATGTCAATTTTTAACACCCACTTCATCATCTGTTTTCTCCAACAATAAGGGTCTTTTTGAATCAAATTTGAAAGATTAAGGGTATGTTTGAGACTTTTGAAAGTTTAGGGGTATTTTTTACACAAAAGTCGAAGTTCATGAGTATTTAATATAACTTAGTCTAAAATATATCATTTTAAATGAGAATAGTTGCATACTATAAAGTATTTACTATTTAGAGGTTTGATTTATCTTCTCTCATATTATATATTTTTTATTTTATTTTTTACTTTTATTTTCAATAACATTTTTTAAGTTTGATATTCGATGAATTTTTCCATTTTTTCTATTTATCTTTTTCTCTTAAGCTTTTTATATCTTAATTAATACTTTGTTCATGTATCCTAGGTAAACCCCAAATTTTTTTTATTATTTAATTAAATTTAAGTCCTCCTAGTTATGAGTTAAGGATGTGTATTAATATCAATGGAAAAATAAAGTTAAATATAGAGAATGACGCGTCTGAAATGTAAGAGAAGGAAAATGTTCTAAGCGTTTTTTATTATATGCGTTCAAGTTATAACCTAGTCGACACGTTAAGAGTTAAGAATAACACTTGTAAGCCGAAAAAGGGCAAGAAAATATGTTAAATGTGGAATGCAACGTTATCAGGTGAAGTAGGAACATGTTAAGACCTAGATAGAGGAGAAAGTTCCATGTGTTGGAATTGGTAGAGCCATGCAGCCAGCTTGGTTGAATGATGCGGCCAGAGGCCTAAGGAGTGGGTGTTGTGGCTAAGTATAGCAAGTGGTATGTAGGGTATATGCGACCAACTTTGTATACCATTGCTGAGGCTAAACTAACAAAGGATGTGGCGAACGATCGTGCGCTAAATGGAGAAGTCTTGGATGGCTACAAGACCGTGCGATCAAGCTTAAGTTGAGAAATTAAACTTAATTAAGGAGAAAGTAAGCCAGGTGACAACTTTACAGATGTCAATAAAGCAATAAGCTTGCCAGGTGGCAATTAATTAAGAAAATTCTCTATGCAAACCCAAGTATAGATAGGCTTAACCAAGAAGGAGACTGTTCTGCCAAAATTATTCCAATGCCTAAGTGAGTGAATGTTGTTGCCACCTGAAGACTTTGGAAGTTGAAGAACTCTTGGCTAATTAAAGGAGAATTTAAGGGATTTCTGATCGAATATGGGGAAAATGATGCTCAAAAACTAAGGTAAGCAAAGGTTAAGATGTTTATAAGCATTTTCTTTAAAAGAAGTTTAGTTAAACGAATACTGAAATTAAAGTATGAAATCTGGAAGTTTGAATTTGGAAATGTGTTGTGGATGAATAAGCAGGCAGCTGCATACGAAGAACAAGCAAGCAGCTAACTCAGTGATGTTATGCGCTAACACATGCAACATAGCCAATTCACAATGAAGGCAATCTGAGTACATTGCATAGTGGATGTACGCCGCATAAACTGAGAAGTATTTCAACGTTTACCGAGCACCTTGAGAAAGGATTCCTAATTATTAGTCAAGTTAAAAGGTAGGATTGCTAAAGATACTTGATGCATTAAGGATGGTTTTGATATGTCGAACTTAGTTATGATGCGATGACTATTAGTATGTTGTAAAGATAAGCTATGCGTTAAGCTCAAAAGGGAGTTAAGTATACTGACCAATGGACCTTTCCTTTTCAGGGCAAACGTAAATAGGAGAGGCGTACGATCCCTTAGATAAGTAGCTTAAGACAGTGAGTGACAAGTCTTAATAAATGTTTTCTAGCGTAAGTTTTATGAATGATTCCCAACGCATAGACATTTTATATGAGAATATTATACCATGATTTTCGTCAATGCATGCCTTGAAATGAATGTTGATCGCATGATCATTTTTTTTAAATGATGAAATTATTTAAGAGTTTAACATGCATTTTCCAATAAGCCCATGCCATGTTTTATGATGAAATCAATCAAGTATATTCCATGTTTTACAAGGCACTATGTGTTAATATGAAACCATTAGGTATGATTATTTCAAATATGCATATTGTGTATATGTTCTTAAATATTTAAATGTTTGTGCCTTGTACAAACCCTACTCCAATGTTGGTGTTGAAGGTATGGTAAGTTACGCAGATTACAATGATGTTAGGGATCCTTGACACTGAAGGTATGGCAAGGTGGTTAGAATCTAATCTAACTCTACATGCATATATGACTATGTTATCGACGTTGATGAGATTGAGCAAAAGGGCTCTCCCACATGTTCAGGCAGTGAAGTAGTGGAGTTTCATAAAGATGCTAATAAATTATTTCAGGGTTTTTACATGATGTAATTTTATGATGTCAGTTCTCTTTTTAAAAACTTTGACTATGATTTCATAAATGTTTCTTGATAAGCATGTTTTTGTTAACTATGATTTAAGTATGTTTTACATGGCCACTCACTGGGCTTTCCAACTCATTCTTTTAAAATGTTTTCCTCCTCAGGTAGCGGTTGACGTTCCGAGGCCTAAGAATTCTGCCAATTAGTCACTTCTCAGACCCTCTGGAAGATTGCTGTTTGGGTGCCTTATAATGTTTTGTTATTGGTTCTTATGTTCATGTCAGGGGGTGAGAAAACAGAGCGAAGTTTGTATTGTATTTAAGTTTGGTTTAGTAATCTATTAAGTATGTTGATGTTGATATTGATGGTTTGCAGTAAATTATATGTTTAGCGTTGATGCTGAAATTATGTGTTGGGTTCTAGAGAATTATAAATTGCTAATCTGGTTCAACAAGTGCTAAAGCTACATATTTCTAAGAGTATGTTGGACAGTAGTTGTCATAAGAGGATTGTCAATTAGTGTCTTTACATCTCTTCTCAGATTAAGACGGTAATCTGGGAAAGGGTGTGACATCCTAGGTTTCATGTATACTAGCAAAAAAAGAATCTTTAAAAACGATGTGGTGCTTGGCTCAACATACTCTAAGACAATCAGATATAGTTAATGTCGAGTTAAGAATCCATTTTCAATCAACATGATGACTTCACCACTTTCTAGCTCAACATCAATTATTATTTGATAGGTTTTAAATATAATAATAATTAAAATGGAGGAGAAGATAGAGATACAAAGTTTTAATAATTTTTTAAAATTATTATTATCATTATAATTGCTTTTATCTTTTAAAATCCACATACTATTAGTCGAGAGGCTAAAATAAATTATTTTAAATATTGAGGATTTAATTGTTCAAGTGTGAAACATAGGAACTAATTTAACACATAAATCTAATGAACAAAAATGTAAATTCCTCAAATTCTTTTTTTCCACAAATTCTTTTTTTCCAAAAGAATCGTGTGTAAGTTGTGGAGTGAACTTAGAAGGACTCATGAGCCATGACAAGCTCCAGTCCAATGAGGCCCAAAGACTAGGGAGGCAAATAGAATATTTTTGGTAATTTGAAAGAAATGAGCCCTTTTCGTATCCGTACTTGAAAAGTAATCAAGGAAGATATACAACTTCTCAAGTTAATATATTGAATTGAAATAAATAAGGTCCCGTTTGGTAATCATTTGATTTTTTGTTTTTTGTTTTTTGAAAACTAAACCTATATCATCCATATTTTATACTATGATTTACATTTTTTTTCTTAAGTATAATGGTTGAATTCTTAGCCAAATTCCTAAAACAAAAACAACTTTTTGAAAGCTACTTTTTTTAGTTCTCAAAATTTGGCTTGGTTTTTTAAATCATTGATGTAAAGTGAATAACAAAGGAAGAAATTTGGATGTAGAAGTAGTGTCCATAGGCTTGATTTTAAAAAACAAAAACAAAAAACAAAATATTATCAGCGTTGTTAGTTTGAAAAATATTTTCTACTTGTAAGTATTGTATGTGTAATTGCACTGTCTGCCAGACATTGATCTTCTTTATTCATTTTTTAGTCACCCAACATATGAAAATGATCAAGGTTTCTTCATTAAAAAAATTAATTACAATAAGAAAAACAACATTTGGAATATAAAAAAGTTAGCATCTACTAAGAGAAGAAAAATAACATAAAGATGAAAAAAAACATTAAATCTAGATATTTTCAATGTCAAATGAAATACTTAATGTTCCATCAATTCTATTGTTTTTCTCTTCAGGAGATTTAAAGAAGTCTGCCACATCCAAAATTTTCATATGGGATGGGAAATACGTCATTATCCTAGTATGAAAAATTTGTTTCCACAATTTTCTCTTTTTCCTTCAGGGAAGCTTGATAAAGATCAACTAAGTGTTTTGTACGACAGATATGTGACCAATGCCCAGCATTCTGCATCAGAAGGATCTATTTTCAACACTTTTTAAACTCTTATCATATGGGGCTTTTCCTTTGTGACACTTCGAGTGGTTCTTTTGAAATTTGAATGATTAGAACGACCACCATGGAAATAATAATTATTTCTTCCCCAACCACGATCATAACCTCGACCACGACCACAATCTCAACCACGATTATTATTAAAATTCACAGCGTTCAATTCAAGGAACGGTGTCGTTTCGGTTGATCGAGATTCATGATTTTTTTTTTATCAATAACTCGTTATTTTATTCAGCCACGAGAAGACATGAAATTAATCCAAAATACTGTTTAAAATCTTTTTCTCGATATTGTTGCTGCAGGAGCATATATTCGAGACATAAAATGTAGAAAATGTCTTCTTTAACATATCAGTGTTGGGGTTTATGCCTTAAATCTCGTAGGGTCCTGTAGTTTGTAAACACCTGTATGAACAAATATTTGTGATGTAATAATATGAGATATTTTATTCACTACAGTCTATGAAATATAAGATATTTTAGTTGCATTAACCATAAACCAATAAACTAAGATCCCTGGTTGTCGTTGTAACTTAATCATGTATATGACGACATACAAGTGAATCATACTTTAAGTGATAACCTAAATGGTCTGTAGTATATGGATAAAAGAGAAAAACCTTATCCTTGTGACATTACGAGTGTGGCCTGTTTTGTAGATGTTACAAGTGTTGAAGTGCTACAAATGTCTGATTCTGACTATTCATGTATTAGACATGTGAGCGGGGATGCTCTATACAAAGGAGTTTGTATAAGACCAAACCACAAAATATTTAGTCTCGTTATATAACGTCGTTCATGACAGAGACTTTCATTTGACTAGGAGGACCATAGGTAACATGACCTTAATCTTGAGTGAGTTAGGAAATTCTTCCTATGAGTGCGGTCATTTAATTTGTATGGGTGCGAGTGGCCAGATCACTGACTCAGACCCACCACTTTGGGGATTCGTTTGATTGGGGAGCTGGGAACTCAGCTACACAAGACGGAATTCACCTTTTCTCCAAAGCAAGGGTAAGTAATAAATTGCTCCCTTAAGGGTTGATTACGGGGCTTGAATAATGTGGCGCCACACCTTCTATTGGCTCGAGAAAGGTTTACTCATAGTAGGACTATGAAGTATTGTTCATTAGAGAGATCGGTAGTACTTAAGAAGTTAGATGTAATTATAGGGCAAAATGGTAAATTAGCCCGACTGTACTTACGAGCGATTTGTGAAGGATCATCATACTATTGATTGGTTATATTCAATGGACACATAAATATATTTGTAGCGCGAAAAGTGCAGTTGTCGGTCTTTAGTGGAGTGTCCGACAATTAACAGATGGTGGATATCATTAAAGAGTTTAGTCATTATTTACGTACCGTTGGAGCTTCAAGCTACAGGTTCATAAGGTTCCCTTGGTAGCTCAATTGATTCATGTTGAGAATCAGTTTTTTGGGTTAGTTTGAATGTTCAAATTAACAAGAGGGAATTTGATTATATATTATATAATTCAATTAATTCAATTATCTGTGATATAATTGATTTGATGTATTAGATACGTTAATTGGAGGAATTAATGTTACATGCCATAAAGGAGAAAAAGAACTATGGTTTATATATTGCATGAGATGTGATATTAAAACTATAGGTTATGACTATATTATTTATTTATAATTAAATCAATTATGGGATAATTGGTTTCAGTTTTTTCTCCTAATAACCAACTTAGTGGGAAGTTGTGATCAGTTATGGTAACTGATGGATAAAATGAAAATTGTTTTCATTTTTTTTTTCATAATCGAATGATAATCGAACACACATTAACCAAATAACTATACTTATTTGAGAGAGTAAACGATCGTGCATAGAGTTTCGTTCAATCAACATAAGTAATTTTCTCTCTGCCTAATAACAATTTTGAAATGATTTTAAATAATGCGAAGTTGTAATTACTTATTGATTTGAAATCCTGTAACCTTAAGTGCATCCACTTATAACGAGTTTTAGGAAAAATAATTGTTTTTTTTATGATCATATTTCTCTTTCAAATTTTTCCATGAGATACGGGGATATTTTATTGTAAGATACTCCATTTTCAATCCCTCAAGAGATGATGATGAAGGAAAATCATAACTTTTGCTTTGTCCTGACTGAATATTGTATTTCCTTCTTTAATAGTCTTTCCAAGATTTATAGCATCCAAGTGGATTTCGGCATCAAGCACCCATGACAAATAATTATTATCGTTAATACAAAGATGAAAAATTCTAATTTTGTGAGATTTTTCATGACAACACTATCATAAAGTATTGTATTTATGTTAGAAATCTAATAGATATTAAATATGTAAAATAACATTAAATTTATTAATTATAACGAAGAGGAAAAAACCAACGTACTTTTATGACCTATCTTAAGCGGAAAAAACAACAGGTACATGTTATGAATTTGAGGAGCACAACGGGAACATAGATGCCAATAAAATATAATATTAAAATAAATATAATATAATATAAATATATGGAATAAATAAATAATTAAATATAAACATAATATATATAAATATATAAAATAAAATAAATAAATAAAGTAAATAAAATAATAAATTACAGATTCCTCCAATTTCTCCAAACTTTTTAGAATTTGTCTAATATGTGTCTTTCAAAACCTACCAATTGTCACTATTTATAGGCAATTTGGCAAGTAGGAGAGAGACTATATAGACACTAATAATGAGTATTTACGACACACATGACAACACTTTGAAAAAATGAGAACATGACATATGGTCAATGAACACTAAGCATGAACATTTAATGGACGTCTATTTTTCGTAATATTTATAATCAAAATCAAAATCTGCCGACTATAATTAATGTTAAGTAATTTCCGGGTAGTTTAATATACCTTTTTTTAAAAAAAATCCGACCCGAACCTCCATTAACCAAAGCGAAAAAAAACCTATTTCCCATTTTCAGCCGACTTTGTCTCTGCAAACCTCCGCCCACAGAAACAAACGCAAAAACCTTCCGATCAGACCTTCCATGGGAACGCCGGAGACTTCTCGGGAGCCTTGTCCAGATCGGATCCTCGACGACATCGGCGGCGCCTTCGGCATGGGCGCTGTCGGTGGTTCCGCCTTCCATTTTCTCAAAGGCATCTACAGTTCTCCTAAAGGCGCTCGTCTTCTTGGTGGTTCTCAAGCCGTCCGAATGAACGCGCCTCGTATCGGCGGAAGCTTTGCCGTATGGGGTGGCTTGTTCTCCACCTTCGATTGCTCCATGGTCTACCTCCGCCAGAAGGAAGATCCATGGAACTCGATCATTGCCGGTGCTGCTACTGGCGGCTTCCTCCAGATGCGTCAGGGCTTCGGCGCCTCCGCCCGTTCGGCTTTGTTCGGTGGTGTTCTGTTGGCTTTGATTGAGGGAGCCGGGATCATGCTGAACAAGGTTCTTAGTCAACCGCAGAACGCTCCTATTATGATCGACGACGCCGGTGCTATGGCCGGTGTTCCTGGTTATCCTGTGGACCAGATTCCGGGTCTAACGCCACCGGAAACTTCGTCTGCAAGTCCGGGATCTTCAGGTGCAGGTTCGGGGTCGTGGTTCGGAGGATGGTTCGGTGGTGGACAGAAAAAGGATTCAGAGGCAAATCGTGGGGACGGCGAAACGAAGATTTTGGAGAGCTTTGATTCACCGCCGGTGCCAAATTTCGAGTTCAAGTAAATATTCTTTAATTCTGAGATTTGATTTGTTAGGGAAAGTGTAGAATTGGAATTTTATGATTCATGCTGACTTGAAATTGCAATGGGCAAGTGTTCTTTCATTGTTGTTGTCCTGAAATAGTGATTTGTAACAATAAGATTTAGAACACAACATTCAATCAATTGAACATCATTTACCAAGTTAACTGGGAGGATAACAAAGAAAGAAGCCTAGTTTGAGAATTGCATGATTTCCCCTTTTTTCTTTTGAAAACTATTTTGAAGATTAAGTGAATGAATGTCACCAGTTTATAGAGTCACAGACCATCAAGTATTCTGAGAAAGGAAACTAAACAATGAACTCTTGTTAATTGAATTAGAATAGTTCTTTGAAACATCCACCCTGGCTTAGTGGTAACAGACGACCTTGATAAAGAGCTTAGAATTCATAGGTTCAATCCATAGTGACCATCTATCTAAAATAGTTCTTTGACACCGAAATGCTATAGGATCAGGTGGAGGAAAAAGTTGTCTAAAACATCTTTGAACTCAAACACTTCCTAGCAGCTGATGGAGCTTAAGAAACTCCATATTCAAATTATGAGATTTATCAAAGTTTCAATGAATTAGTTGGATCATGTAATGGGAATTAGAATGTGGGGCTTGAGTTGAATGTAAGGAGAGAGTCCCAGAGTGTTGGCCTTATGTAATTCTGGCCTGTATTGAAGAAAATCTCAGAATTTAACCTTTTTCCACAACAGTAATGTACATGTGGACAGTGAATTGAGGAGTTCTAGTTCTAGATTTCCTTATTCAGACTGGACTTGAGTTTTCTATTCTAACAAAAAGACAAAACATCTTTAGCTTTCTCTCTGGTTAATACTGAAGAAAATCCAACTGTGGACAGTGTAGTAGGGCCATCTGGGTCTATTTAGAGCATGGAGTTGAATGCAAACACGGTTTGGGTTTCCTTGTCACCATCTATATTAGGGTATTTGGGACAAGAAATTGGTTATTGAGTTTTGTGTTTGGGGTATAGATTATTTTAGTTTGGATTATAATAATATGTGTTTGCCGTGTAAACTATTTTAGTTTAGAAAGGAAACGGTAAACACTGTAGTAGAGAATAAAAAAAATGATAGAAGGTAAAATAGTAAATGTTGATTATTATTAATTAAAGACTACAAAATAGTATTTACTGAAGTGATGTTTATTTTAGTCTTAAGGATTTTGCTTTCCTTAAGGAATAGTCAGAGCATTTGGCTTCACTCCAATTACACGGTAGAAAAAAACTAAAAAATATTTATAAAAGAAAGGAAAGAAGAGTTTGTCATGTGATAAATCGTGGTTGGATAACTGGATGAGCTACAAAAAATAAACAGGGATAGTCTAAGTATTTTTTTCCCACTAAACCTTGGAGGTGTATCAATTAAAATCTTGAACTGATAATTATATCAATTAAACTTTGAGTTTTTCAAGTGTATGAATTTATATACTCCTCTAGGTTCCGTTTCACAAATATCGTACGGAATATATAATTTAAGTCAAGTAAACTCCTAAATTTTCATAAGTCAATCAATTAAACTCCAAAATCTTCAAAAGTTGGTTTTACAAAATGGACGATTAAAGTAAATGTATGAACGATTCTAAAAGGAAATTCAGATTAAAAGTCTAAATTGATTTATTTATAAAAATTTTGGGGTTTTATTGATATAATTATAAGTTTCACACGATTTTTTTAAACTAAATATAATTGAAGGTGTAAATTGATACCATTAAAACATTTCATAGTTCAAATGGATAGAATCCTAAAAATTTTAGGAGTATAAATTGATATATTATTTTTTTTCATCATTTCATACCGATTGTGTTTTGGGTTGTCATACTATTCCACGTTGACTAATTTTATGGAATAAGTGGTTGAGGTGTTGAGTGTCTACGATATTTGGCCTTTAAACTAAGGAAATTTCTATTACTAGGGTAGTATAGGACTTTCCATATTATCTCAATTCATTGCATGCTATGATGATAACATTTAAGAATTATATAGGTCTACGAAATAGATAAATAATGAATTAATAAATTATTTCATAACGTGTCAAATAATGAATAGAAGAAGTTTGTATTATAGTAGTATAAGAATTTTTTTCCCCTTTAAACTCTGCTGTGCTGTAAGATATGGACAATTCAAACTTTAGAGAACACTTTGCTTCTCCTCTTTTCCATATTTTTATTTGAGTAATCTATTTAAAAATCATTTAGTTTTTAAAACCTAGTCTTGTAAATATCACTTTCATTTATTGACTTCTAGTTTAGTTTGTTACTTACTTTCTAGAAATGTTCTAAAAAATCAAGTCAAGTTTTGAAAATTGAAGAAACATTTATTTAAAATTGTAACATAAAATTGTTGGAGGAGGAATTTTGACCAATTACAACATCATTTTTCAAAGTAATGAAGAAATTATAAAGGATTAAATTTGGAATTAATTACAAATTAATATAACATGTATCTCAAATTAAAATTAAAAATGAAAAATGAAAAAACAGGTAAATCCCAAATATAGGCATGTGTATTGACTTTGTCAAATTAAGTTACATGGTATTGTTTGGCCCGAAGCCTAAGCTCAAAGGGGTTACGTGCAAGACCGGTAAAGCTTAAACTCAATGAGCCAGACCCAAAGTTGAATAGGCTCAATCTCCTTCATTTTGGTTGGATACTTTAAGAGGCAAATCGAGAAAGAATTAACAACAGATCAGAAGAATTTTCAAACTCTCGGAGATCAAACACTCTTCGAAGAACAATCGTAATTCAAAGATTAGACGACTTTCAAACCAAGAAATTTTAACTTTGAGGACATGAGTTTTCGTCTGTATGTTTAGAAAATTGAGAACCCAAAACCTAGAAGATTGAGAGAAAATCTCAAAAGACTAAACCATCTCTTTGGAGAAACTAAAGACCTCAAGGCACAGAGTGACTCTTCACCAAGCTGAAAATTTCAATCTCGAGAACAAACTACAAAGTCCTTGAAATAAATTCAACACCGAAAACAAGTTGTAAACCCCGAGATAAAATTACTTTTGAGAGAGAAACAAAGAATTTATATTAAAATTCGTACTACACCCACATATATAAATCAATATAAATTCAAGTTTGTTCCACAAATTTAATTCTCTTTGCTGTGTGAATAAAAAATAACTTTCATAAATCCATAATAATAGTTGGGATTCAACTAAAAATTTAGTGGATAACTACAACTACTATGGCTTTTTATAAATATGTAAACATAATTGAAATTTCGACATTTCGATAGGCTTGAAATTTGGGTAGGGGGAATTTCAACTTTCCCCCAACTTTTCAAAATTTGGAGGTTTTTAAGCAATTAGGTATGCTCAAGGGAAGTACTTGGTTTTTCTTTTTTTTTTTTTTTTCTTTTTTTTTTTTAATTATAAAAAATCTTTATTTTCAAAAAAGCACATGTTTTTATTCAAATATTTTTTTCACTGAACTTTCACATTATTTCACCTCAAACTTGAATTAACGTGAGTTATCTAATATTCCTCTTATTTTCTCTCAAGCTCTATCTACTTGTAGAATTTTCTTTTTCTTCTTTTTTTATCCCATTATGTTGTGTTATGTTTTTTTTTTTATATCTCTTATGTTTAATGTCATGGTTAATCTATTCTTACATTTTTTTAAAAAATAATATAATTTTAATAAATATTAAGAAAAATAGGGTTTGTGTATCGTGGACCCAGTACACAATTATCTCTAAATCATGTACCTGGTACACGACTTCCTACAGAGCACATGAATCTGCCACACCTAGCAGTGACTTGGTACGTGCAGACTGCCACATGGACAGTCATGCAACATTGACCAGGTAATCGTGGACGGGGTCCACGATTGCCCTAAGATGTGTACTGAGTACACGACTTAATGGTCCCAACTATGCCCCACGACCTTCTCCTTACCTTTTTTCCCATTCGAAACTTTCCAACTTTCTTTCTTTCTCTCTCACAGCCACCGGTTCGACTGTCCGTCGATCTAGTTGCTATCGTCGTTCGCCGATCTAGTTGTTGTCGTTGTTCGCCAATCTACCGCTCGCCATCCTTCTTACCGCTGATCTACCCTCTGCCATAGGTAAATTTTATTTAAAATCTTTTTTCTAAAATATGAGATTGTACGTAAAAGAATAGATTTTCCTCCATAGATTTACCATTTTATTTTTCATTTGGGCTGATTTAAGTGTATATTCCATAGATCTCATATTTGGGTTGATTACTTTTTTTTTTTTTTTTATTTGAATATCATAACTTGGATTGTCGATTTTTTTAGATCTTTTGGACTGATTTTTTGGGTTGTATCATAACTTGGATTTTTTTAAAGTGACAATTGGAAAATATTTAGACTGACTTAGGAAAATATTTGGACTAATTTTTTAAATTTTTGGATTGACTTAGGAAAATATTTGGACTCTTTGGACTAGTCATAAAAAAATATTTGGACTGTTTGGAGCATTAATTTATTTGGACGGCTTAAAAGAAGAAACAAACTTTTTGTCGTATTAACACATTTTTTTGTCAACTATAACAGTTGTAAAAATTTGAGTAAATATGTCGATGCATCCTGAAGATTTAGTCATTCTTGAACCTAGAAATGATGAAGACAATGATATATAGGACTTGATGAATTATTTGGAAACAACAAAAGTGGAGAACATGATCTTGAGTTGGTATCGTTAGAAATATTCACATGAATAGATTGGAAAATTACTAATTCAACCTATGAATGAGGGTCAACATTGAAGGAAAGGAGTAGATGTGTAGATAATTCTAGTTTAATAGAAAAAGGAATGTCATTTGACAGCAAAAAAAGATTTCCAGCTGGTTGTAAAAAAAATACCGCGTGAAAGAACACTATGAGATTGTTGTTGTAGAATCAAATCAAGATATTTGGTATGTGAGATGCAAACATTGGAAGGATGGTTGTGATTACGGGTATTTCGGCATAAAACTCATGGGATGTTTAAAATCATCAGACTTGAAGGGGATCACTCATGTTTTGTTGGGTTTTATGTCCTAAAACTCATGGTTTGTAAACAATTAAACTTATTCTGAAAATTCAATAAAGTTGTTATTGAATATATGAATTGCTTATTAATCCAATAAACTAAAAGATCCATGACTATTACATGAGTACTTGAACTTTATGTAGAGACATAAAAGTGGATTAGGTTCGAGTAAATAGTCAAAATGATATATAGTATATGAATAAGGTTGGGTGCCTTATTCTGGTAACACTATTGAATGCGGCCCACTATGTAGTTGTTACAAGGAGTTGTAAACTGCCACAGACAAAGTGATCCTGATTCGTACATGTAATGACATGAGAAGTGGGAGTGTCTTGTGCAATAAGTTTGCACAAGATCGGACCACGAAACAAGTCACTCTTACTTTATAACGCTGTTTACTGTTTAAGATTGACTATTTCAAAGTGATGACCTAGGTAATTTGACCTTAATCTTGAGCTAACTATGAACTCCTGTTTATTCGGGATTATCCTCAGATTTTCATAGGTGAGGGTTGACTCAACAACGCTTGCTCAATAAGCCTCCCATTTTATGGGTAAGATCAGGTAGATTGTTGGGGACATAGGGTGCAAGATGGAATTCGCTCCTACCCACTTTTAGGGATAGTAGAGAGATTGTTCCTTTAAGTGTTGATTTCAGGTCTTGAACAAGGGGCCCCGTCCTCTCATTGGCCTGAGAGGGACTTGGTTTGATGATTGGATCACAAACAAATTGTTCATTAGAGGATCAGTGGGACTCAAGGAACAAGAGGTAATCTCGGGGGTAAAACAACCATTTGACCCAACCGTTATTACGAACAACCTGTGAAAGGTTAACTTACTATTCATGGTTATATCGAGTGGACACAATATATCTACAGTGTGGGGTGTGCAACTCTGAGCTTTAGTGAAGTGGCTCAGTAGTTAACGAATGGGGTTAATTCGGTGTAAAGAGTTTAGCCAATTAATCTCGGATCGTTGGAGCCCATGATCTGTAGATCCACGAGGTCCCCCTACTAGCTCACAAATGGATTAGCCTTAGAGTAGCGTGATAAGTTAATTTGAAACGTTCGAATTATAATTAAGAGAATTAGTAATTATATGTGAAATAATTACCCGTTTAATTTTGAAATTAAACAAAATTGGAGAATCAATTAATATTTAAATATGATTTAAACATTAAATTCATGAATAGAGTTTCATGATGGTGCAATTAGTGTTAAATTAATTTAATATTTGATATTAAATTAATTAAACTAATCAAATTGTTTAATTAATTATTAATGATTAATTTTATTAGAAAAATTAATTTTGAATTAATTTTTGTAAAATTAATAATACTTTAGTTTTGATTTTGAACTAAAACACTAAAATTGAGATTTAATTTGAAAAATGTTTTCAAATTAAAGAAAAAAAATGTTGAATTATCTCAAAGTGGGTTTTTCCCACTTTGAGTCATCTTTCCATTCAAATCCCACCTTGATACTCCACGTAAGAGGTGTAATTCATGCATGAATTCCTTTTACATAAAAGTCATGCAATATATTCTTCACTTGTGAGTGGAAATCAGGCATGCATTTGGGTGGAATAAGCTGAAAAATTTCAAAGGTTGAAGATAGGTTTTCAGCTGGAAAACCAGAATCTCTCCTTATTGTTTCCTCAATTCAAGCTTATTTTGAGTCCCACAACTCAATCCGAGGCACCAAGAGGAAAGTAGGGTAGGCCTTGTGGTGGTTCACAAGCTGATTTGGAGAAAATTTGCAGCTGGAATTCGAGATTCAAGTAGTTCTTCAAAGGTTAGTATGAAACCCTCTTGTTAGTTTATGAGCATGCTTAATTCAAAGTCAAAACTAATGAATTAGAATGCTTAATGATCCCTTTTTTTTTCTGCATGTTTTTTTAACTCTAACAATTGGTATCAGAGCATCATTTAAGTATTCAATTTGGTTTAATTTTGGCTTGGTGGGTGTTTTTACATAAGATATATGAAAATGGTGAACTAATATGGATTTCTGAGTTTTGACATTAAAATTCTCTTTGATTCCTTTGTTAAATTTGTTATTGGCTCTTGATTGATGGGCTTATATGTATCTCAAGAGTCTTTAATTTATTTGGCGTAATTAGAGTTGAAATTAAAATGTAATTGATGAAAAAAGTGAAGAAGGTCGAGTTGCTGCAAATTCTAGTGGAGCTTTTGTCCAACCAGCGTTGCAACGCTGCCCTTGAGCATTGCAATACTGCTCATGTTGCTGCGTAGAAGTTGAAGAACGGCCACATCATCGCAACGCTGGGGTGAGAGCATTGCAACGGTGCTCACCCTAGCCCAACATGCACGTTTCAACCTAAACCAACGGTTCAACTGAACCAATCTGGTTGGTTTGGGTAAAAAAAGGTCCGGTTTGACCTGATTTAGTCTTGTTCAACCACTTTTGAAGGTTTGGAGGTCCGATTCGAGCGATTTGGGTCTGGTTTGGGACGGTTCGAGCAGTCCAGAAGCGTTTTGGAGCCAATTCTTGCTGATTTTTGTAATAGTTAGGTCTTTGTTTGCTTGAAAATGCCAAAACTAAAATCATATCAGTATGTGTTTAATTATTTATACTTGTGATGTATATTGTAATTAAATAAATCTTGTATGTGTATAAAGTATGCAATGTAGATTTAAAATCCCACCATAGGAAGTATGTTACATGTATTGAAAGTATGTTATTTTTGGGTTTTATGTCCTAAAAACTCGCAGTTTGTAAAATGATAAACATTTTCTATTATCAATATACTTGTTATTGATCTCATAAATTGTATTAAAGTCTAAATCCAATAAACTAAGACCTATGACTATTGTATGAGTACTTGAACTTTATGTGGAGACATGAGAGTGGATCGGGTTCAAGTAAATTGTCAAAATGATCTATGGTACATGAATGAGGTTGAGTACCTTATTCTGGTAACACCATTGGATGCGGCCTACACTGTAGTTGTTACAAAGAGTTGTAAAGTGCTACATACGATGTGATCCTAATTCGTACATGTTATGACATGAGGAGTGGGGGCGTCCTATGCAATGAGTTTGCATAAGATTAGGACCAAGAAATAAGTCACTCTTACTTTATAACGTTGTTTACTGTTTAAGACTGATTATTTCACCTAGATGACCTAGGTTAACTCGATCCTAATCTTGAGCTAGTTATGAACTCCTGTTTGTTCGGGATTATCCTTTGATCTGCAAACGATGAGAGTAGTCCAACAAAACTGCTCAATAAGCTTACCATTTTGGGGATAAGACCGAATGAATAGCTTGGGACATAGCCTTGCAAGATGGAATTCACGCCTACTTGATTTACGAATAGGAGAAAGGTTGTTCTCTCAAGTATTAAATCCAGGTCTTGAACAAAGGGTTCTACCCTCTCACTGGGCTGAGAGAGTTTGGTTTAGTGATTGTATCACAAACCAGTTGTTCATTAAAGGATCAGTAGGGACTTGAGGAATAAGACATAATCTCGGGGGTAAAACAAATATTTGACCCAACCGTTATTATGAACAACCTGTGAAGGGTCGACTTGCTGATTATGGTTAAATCATGTGAACATAATATATCTACAGTGAGGGGAGTGCAACTATGGGCTTTAGTGAAGTGACCCATTAGTTAACGAATGGGGATTAATTTGGTCTAATGAGTTTAGCCAATTAATCTCGGATCGTTGGATCGTTGGAGCCCATGATCTGTAGGTCCGCGAGGACCCCCTACTAGCTCGTAACGGACTAGCTCTAGAATAGCGTGATAAGTTAATTTGAAACGTTCAAATTAGAATTAAAAGAAATTGTAATTATATGAGATATAATTATGTTTAATTTTTGAATTAAACGGAATAGGAGANATTGTAATTATATGAGATATAATTATGTTTAATTTTTGAATTAAACGGAATAGGAGAATTTATATATTTAAATATGATTTAAATATATAAAGATGGATATGTGTTAAAATTAATTTAATATTTGATATTAAATTAATTAAGTTTTATTTAGTAATTAAGTTCTATCTTTGAAGTAGCTCACACATGAAGAAACATCTTGGCCTTGTCTTCTCCTAGCATGATCTGCAACTCATGTAGCTCTTCTCTTTGCATGTTGATCTGCAATATAATGAAGAGATTGGAGTGAAAAAATGGGCATGCAATCTAGAGAATTTTGAGAGAAAATTCGGTTTGAAGAAAGGTTCTTCAACAAAGGTTGCTACAGTGAGCTTTTCTCCTTCATCCCTTGATTCAAGCTTGTTTTGAGTCCCACAACTCAATCTAGAGCACCAAGAGAATAGTGGAGAAGATCTTGAGGTGGTCTACAACAAGATATGGAGAAGATAGCAGTTGGAGATGGAGGTTTGAAGAAGTTCTACAAGAGGTATGTCTTGAAACCCATTTTTCTGCAGAAGCATGCTTTATTTTATACCAAAATTAGTGAATTTGAGTGCTTAGATGATCCTTGTTCTTTTGCTGCTGTTGATACAATACTACAATTGGTATAGCAATGGGCGCTGGTCGTTGTGATGTTGAATGCTAGACGATTGTGTACCTGTGAGAGTTAAACGATGCGTTCAATTCCCTATATGATAGCATTAAGCGATCGTTTAGCTTTGGGATAGGAACTAAACGATACGTTCAATTTACTATACGATGGTACTATGCGATCGTTTAGCAACGATGCGCGCTAAGTGATGCGATGAAGTGCTACGCGATAGCGCTAAGCGATCGTTTAGATGCAGAGCTAAACGATCGTATAGACGAAGTGCTAAGCGATGCGTTGAAGTTTCTATGCGATGGAACTAAACAAATCGCTTGCCTACGATGCTGAACGACTCGATGATGTTCTACACGATGGAGCTAAGCGATCATTTAGCTACACGATGAATACTAAACGATGACATGCAGAGCTAAACGATGGTGTTAAGCGATCGTTTGGTTCTATACGATAGAACTAAGCGATAGTTATGAAGAGCTATACGGTAGCCCTGAGCGATTGCTTACCCCGATCGTTTATCTTTAATCAGGAGCTAAATGATGCGTCGAGTTGCTATGCGATAACACTACGCGATCGCATACCTTTGCACGGTAGCTGGGTGATGCGTTGAATGCTATGCGATGGCATTAGACGATCGTTTACCTTTTCGCGCATTAAACGGTCAAGCATTTATTAAACGATCTGGCAAAATGCTAGATGATGGTCGTCATTGCTAAACGATGAGACTTAGTGAGATGTTGAACATGTGCAAGAACTGCCGGTTCGACCGGTTCTCTTATGGTCTGGTCCGGTTCTGCTTCGAATGATTTTTGGCTGGTCCAGTTCAGATGGTTCAGGTCCGATTCAAGCTACTTGAGCTCATTTTGGAGTGGTTCGAGTGGTTCAGGAGCGGTTCAGAAGCAGTTTTGTAATAGTTAGGCTTCTGTTTGCTTGTTTTTTGCCAAAACTAAAACCACATCAGTCTGTGTTTAATTATTTATGCATTTGATGTATGTTATAATTAAATAAATCTTGTATGTGCATATGGTATGCCATTTAGATTTAAAATCCCACCATAGGAAGCATGTTACATGCATTGAAAGTATGTTATAATTGTTATAATATATAGTATGCATGTTAGGGTTTCTTATATTTAATATAAATGTTATATTAAATTTGAATGCCTCATGTATATTATGGATGAATAACATGTTTAAAGTTTTATAAGTTGTTATAAAATTGGTTTAGACATTTAAAATCCATAAACAACAGCTGCATGCTCACATAGGTTGACCACCTTTTTTAATTGTTAAAACTTATAAAACCTAGGTTACAAACTCAACCAGTATATAATCCTGTCTAAGGCTGGGGGTACTTAAGTTAACGGGTTACGGAACACCTCCTACCTGGGCATTATGGCCGAATAATTGAGCGTTGGTAACCGGTCTTAGGAGCATACGTGAGTGATGTGAGGTAATAAAATAGTTTACATCGTGAGATTCATATGATGCTTTGTGTCACCCTGGAAGTGGCCTCCCTACGGAGAGTGTTTTGTATGAGTCAATATCAAGGTAAACGGAGGAAGTAGTTCATAGTAAGTGGGTGAAGGATATGTGTCAATATATCCTACGGTCTCCTCCATTAGTCTGAACCATGAGATTCCTATGTTGCACCTGCTGGTTAGCTTTAAGCGGCCCTTTGCTAGTCGTTTAGCGACGGCTATCCCCACGGAGGGTTGTTATATAGGATTCGAAACAACCCAGGCTTCAGTAAAATGAATAGGGTCTTATAGTTCCATTTTGGATGTTGTCTTCTATTTCGGGGACAAATTCATACCGTCCTATAGAATCTAAAAATGGCGGGTCACACTTACAAGAATTACTAAGTTGTTAGTAAAGATCTTGAACGAAAATGATAATTGAACGAATATAGGAATAAGAATTATTCCGGAGACAATAGGAATAAGAGTTATTCCGGGGATAGTGTTTTGTCAAAATTGTTTGTTTTAGTGAAATAGTATCTGACTGCCCATCGGTAGCACATATTCTAACTCACTAAAATATCATTGCAAATAAATAATGGTTATGGGTACATTATTGATTTTGTTAAAATTTGATTTTGGATTTAGTTACAATTTGCTAATTAGAATTTGTTTGAATTTTATTAGCATGTCGAATTCTAGAATACTCGCTTCCGATGTACATAACAGTAAAATCAAATCAACAAACAAATTACTAGCAGTTGATTATACCAAAAGAGTTTTAACAGAGGATTGTCCTCTATCTCCCGTCTCATTTGAAATTATGAATTATGAGAATGCTGAATTCGAACAACAAGATAAATATAATTTACTTGTTATAGAAGCATGTTTAGTGGAAAACGATAAAATCTGGATAATTGATTCAGGTGCCGCTAATTATGTATGTACTATCTCACAGGTAACAAGTTCCTGGAGACAGTTGATAGAAGGTGAAACAATCTTTAAGGTAGGGACCGAGGAGATTGTTTCAGCCAAAGCGGTGGGAGATATGAAGTTATTTATAGAAGATAAGTACATTTATTTAAAAAATGTATATTATATTCCTTCTATGAAAAGGAATCTAATTTCTGTCTCCTGTTTGCTAGAACAAAATTATAAAGTTTATTTCAAAAATGGTGAAGTGTTCATCAAAATGGGAAATAAACAGATTTGCTCTGCAAAATTAGAAAATAACTTGTACATGTTAAAACCAACTGAGGTCAAAACTGTTTTGAGCATAGAGATGTTTAAAACAATTAGGACTCATAAGAAAAGGAAGATTTCTCCAAATGCCTGTCTTTGGCACTTGAGACTGGGTCACATAAATCTCAACAGGATTTAGAGATTGGTTAAGAACGATCATCTAAATAAGTTGGAAGACAGTTCATTATCACCATATGAGTCTTGTCTTTAGGGTAAAATGACAAAAAGATCTTTTTCTGGAAAAGGTCTTAGAGCCAAAGAAACCCTAGAGCTAATTCACTCAGACCTTTGTGGGCCTCTAAATGTTAGAGCAAGAGGAGGATTTGAATATTTCATCAGTTTTATAGATGATTATTCAAGGTATGGACATGTTTACCTAATACACCAAAAGTCTGAAACTTTTGAAAAGTTCAAAGAGTATAAGGCTGAGGTTGAAATCCAATTAGGTAAAAAGATTAAAACATTTGGATCGGATTGAGGTGATGAGTATTTAGACATAGAATTCTAAAACTATTTGATAGAACATGGAATTCAGTCTCAACTCACAGCCCCTGGCACACCTCAGCAGAACAGTGTGGCAGAGAGGAGAAACTGAACCTTGTTGGACATGGTTCGTTCGATGATGAGTTACGCTCAGTTACCAAATTCTTTTTGGGGACACGCAGTTGAGACTGCGGTGTATATTTTGAACATAGTTCCCTCGAAAAGCGTTTCTAAAACGCCTTATGAGCTCTGGATGGGACGTAAAGGAAATTTACGTCACTTCAGGATTTGGGGTTGTCCAATACATGAATTGGTGCAGAATCCTAAAAAACTGGAACACCGTTCAAAAGTATGTCTATTTGTATGCTACCCAAAAGAAACAGAAGGTGGTTTCTTTTATGATCCTTAGGAAGATAAAATGTTTGTATCGACAAATGCAACCTTCCTAGAGGAAGATGATATAAAGAACCATCAACCTTGCAGTAAGCTAGTAATAGAAGAAATGTCCAGAGAAACGAAAAATACACCAACAAGAGTTGTTGATCGAGCAGGTCCTTCAACAAGAGTTGTTAATAGAGCAGGTCTGTCAATAAGAGTTGTTGATGAAACTGATACTTCACATCCTTTTCAAGAGTTGAGAATGCCTCGTTGTAATGGGAGGGTTGTGCAACAGCCTGACCGGTACATGGGTTTAACTGAAACTCAAGTCATCATACCAGATGATGGTTTAGAGGATCCATTGTCTTTTAATCAAGCAATGAATGATGTGGACAAAGACCAATGGATTAAAGTCATGGACCTTGAAATGAAATCTATGTATTTCAATTCTGTCTGGGATCTTGTAGATCAACCAGAAGGGGTAAAACCCATCGGCTACAAATGAATCTAAAAGAGAAAACGAGACCAAGCTGGTAAGGTACAGACCTATAAAGCTAGACTAGTGGCAAAAGGGTTTACCCAAAGAGAGGGGTTGGATTTTGAAGAAATCTTCTCTCAAACTGCCATGATAAAGTCTATTAGAATACTCTTGTTCATAGCCACATTTTATGATGATGAAATATGACAAATGGATATCAAGACAGCTTTTCTGAATGGCTATCTTGAAGAGAGTATCTATATGTCTCAGCCAGAAGAGTTTATACAGTAGGGTCAAGAGTAAAAAGTTTGCATAATCGATCCATTTATGGATTAAAACAAGCTTCTAAATCCTAGAATATGAGATTTAACGCTGGAATCAAATCTTATGGTTTTGAACAAAATGTTGACGAACCCTGTGTATACAAGAAGATCGTCAACAAAACTGTTGATTTTCTAGTGTTGTATGTTGATGATATTCTACTCATTGGAAATGAGATAAAATATCTAGCTGACGTTAAGAGATGGTTGGCTTCACAATTCCAAATGAAAGATTTGGGAGAAACACAGTATGTTCTTAGAATCCAAATAGTTCGGAATCACAAGAACAGAACATTGACATTATCTCAAGCATCTTATATAGACAAGATGTTGTCTAGGTATAAAATGCAAAATTCCAAGAAATGATGTTTACCTTTTAGGCATGGAATTCACTTGTCTAAAGAGCGGAGTCCTAAGACACCTCAGGAGGTTGAGAAGATGAATCGAATTTCATATGCATCTGCAGTTAGAAGTTTGATGTATGCAATGTTGTGTACTCGTCCCGATATATGCTATGCCATAGGATTGTCAGCAGATTTCAGTCCAATCCTAGTCATGATCATTGGTCATGAGAACGAGAGATTATATGCTAGTATATGGTCCTAAGGATCTGATTCTTACTGGATACACTGATTCTGACTTTCAGACCGATATTGATTCGAGGAAATCAACTTTGGGGTCAGTATTCACTCTTAACGGAGGAGCAGTTATATGGAAGAGCATCAAGCAGAGTTGTATTACGGACTCCACAATGGAAGTGAGTATGTAGCTGCAAGCGAAGCAGCAAAAGAAGCAGTATTACTCAGAAAGTTTCTGATAGATCTGGAAGTAGTTCCTAATATGCACCTGCCTATCACTCTCTATTGTGACAACAGTGGAGCAGTTGCAAATTCAAAGGAACCACGAAACCATAAAAGAGGAAAGCATATCGAACAGAAGTACCATCTCCTCAGGGAGATTGTACACAGAGGAGATGTCATTGTCACTCAGATTGCTTCCCAAGACAACTTAGTTGATCCATTTACGAAGGCCCTCTTGGCAAAAGTGTTTGAGGGTCACCTAGTAGAACTAGGTCTACGAGTTTTGAATCACTAAGGCAAGTGGGAGAATTGATGGGTATTGTAATGCTCTATTTATTGTATTTGTACATTTTATTCTCTCCATGTAAACTCAACATTGTATATATTTGTATATATTGATCCACTGGAGTTTTAGTCCAAATGGGGTATTCTTGGGTTTTATGTCCTAAAAACACGCAGTTTATAAAATGATAAAAATTTTCTATTATCAATATACTTGTTATTGATCTCAAAAATTGTATGAAAGTCTAAATCCAATTAACTAAGACCCATAACTATTGTATGAATACTTGAACTTTATGTGGAGACATGAGAGTGGATCGGGTTCGAGTAAATAGTCAAAATGATCTATGGTACATGAATGAGGTTGGGTACCTTATTCTGGTAACACCATTAGATGTGGCCTACTCTGTAGTTGTTACAAAGAGTCGTAGAGTGCTATATACTATGTGATTCTAATTCGTACATGTTATGACATGAGGAGTGGGGGCGTCCTATGCAATGAGTTTGCATAAGATCAGGACCAAGAAATAAATCACTCTTACTTTATAACGTTGTTTGCTGTTTAAGATTGACTATTTCACCTAGATAACCTAGGTTAACTCGGTCTTAATCCTGAGCTAGCTATGAACTCCTATTTGTTCCGGATTATCCTTTGATCTGCAAACGGTGAGAGTAGTCCAACAACACTGTTCAATAAACTTACCATTTTAAGGATAAGACCGAATGAATAGCTGGGGACATAGCCTTGCAAGATGGAGTTCATGCCTACCCGATTTAGGGATAGGAGAAAAGTTGTTCTCTCAAGTACTGAATTCAGGTCTTGAACAAGGGGTCCCGCCCTCTCACTGGGCTGAGAGAGTTTGGTTTAGTGATTGGATCACAAACTAGTTGTTCATTAGAGAATCAGTAGGGACTTTAGGAATAAGATGTAATCTTGGGGGGTAAAACAAATATTTGACCCAGCCGTTATTACGAACAACCTGTGAATGGTAGACTTGCTGATTATGGTTAAATCATGTGGACATAACATATCTACAGTGAGAGGAGTGCAACTATGGGCTTTAGTGAAATAACCCATTAGTTAACGAATGGAGATTAATTTGATCTAATGAGTTTAGCCAATTAATCTCGAATCATTGGAGCCCATGATCTGTAGGTCCGCGAGGTCCCTCTACTAGCTCGTAACGGACTAGCTCTAGAATAGCGTGATAAGTTAATTTGAAACGTTCAAATTAGAATTAAGGAAATTAGTAATTATATGAGATATAATTATATGTTTAATTTTAGAATTAAACGGAATAGGAGAATTTATATATTTAAATATGATTTAAATATATAAAGATGGATATGTGTTAAAATTAATTTAATATTTGATATTAAATTAATTAAGTTTTATTTATTAATTAATTTATGAAATTAATTAAATTTTCATTTTTAAAATCAAAATAGATTTATAAAATCAAAATTTGATTTTTAGATAAAATTGAAAATTGGAAAACAAAACACACTTAAATGGAAAAATGGATTTATCCATTATCTATCTTTGAAGTAGCTGACACATGAAGCAACATCTTGGCCTTGTCTTCTCCTAGCATGAGCTGCAACTCATATAGCTCTTCTCTTTGCATGTTGATCTGCAATATAATGAAGAGATTGGAGTGAAAAACGGGCATGCAATCTACAGAATTTTGAAAGAAAATTTGGTTTGAAGAAAGGTTCTTCAACAATGGTTGCTGTAGTGAGTTTTTCTCCTTCATCCCTTGATTCAAGCTTGTTTTGAGTCCTACAACTCAATCTAGAGCACCAAGAGAATAGTGTGGAAGATATTGAGGTGGTCTACAACAAGATATGGAGAAGGTAGCAGCTGGAGATGGAGCTTTGAAGAAGTTCTACAAGAGGTATGTCTTGAAACCCATTTTTCAGCATAAGCATGCTTTATTTTATGCCAAAATTAGCGAATTTGAGTGCTTAGATGATCCTTGTTCTTTTGTTGCTATTGATACAATCCTACAGTTATAAAGTGTTATAATATATAGTATGCATGTTCAGGGTTTCTTTTATTTAATATAAGTGTTATATTAAATATTGAATGCCTTTGATGTATATTGTGGATGCTTAGCATGTTTAAAATTTTGTAAGTTGTTATAAAATTAGGTTAGACATTTAAAATCCATAACAAAGAAGAGTTGCATGCTCATATAGGTTAACCACTTGTTTTAATAGTTAAAATAGGTCATTAAACTTGGAACACTAGGGTTACAAACTCAACTGGTATATAATCCTATTTAAGTCTGGGGGTATTTAAGTTGACAGTCTACGAAATGTTGGGATTGATGTCCTAATTCTTCCGAAGTCTCGTAGTTTGTAAACTTTACACATTGTTATGAATAAAATAAGAGTTATTTTATTTTGCATTTACTCACATAAACAAAACTCCATGTTTATTGTATGTAAACTTAAACATGTGTATACGATATACAAGTTGATCATGCCTTAAGTGATAACCTAAAAAGGTCTGTAGTATAAGGATTAAGGAGGGATACCTGATCCTGGTGACACTACGAATACAGCCCGCTTTGTAGAGGTTTACAAGTGTTGTGAACTACCACAAATAGTAGAACCTGACTATTCATGTGGAGACATGTGAGGGAGGGTGTCTTATACAAAGAGTTTGTATAAGATCGGACCACGAGATGACTAGTCTCTTTATATAACGCCGTTGATACTTGAGACTTACATCTCACCTAAACGACTATAGGTGATATGACCTCAATCCTGAGTGTTTTGGGAACTTCTACCTTTGAGGGTGGTCCTTTGATTAGTATGGGTGAGAGTGGCCAGATTGAATACAATGGCTACCTTGGTATTCTCATGGTGAGAATCCAGAAGTGTGGGCTGTTGGACTTGGTTAGAGGAAAGACCAGAGGAGTAAACAATCGTGTAAACGATTGAGCAATGTGGAGAAGTGACAAGAGTCTATCGTATATGATGAATGCTCAATCGTGTAGATGAACCAGCGTATCATATAGCAAAGGGCCTACTATCGTTTAAGCTACGACCAACTAAGTGAACTATCGTATAGTGTCACTCCACGATCGTTAGTCTCTCTTTTCACTATCATTTAGTGAATCCATATCACTTGACAGCATCTGCGTGAGATCTTTCTAAGAATAGCAACCAACAAACTCTACTAAATTTAGGAAAACATTTTTTTTTCTTTTATTCTCATGATTACCATAAAACCACCAATAACCTCTCATTCAATTGGTTATTAGAGAAAAAGATATTAATTATCCAATAATTAATATTATTATAAATATATATTGATAACCAACCTACCATATTATATTTTATAACCTATAGTTTAATATTTCTCTTCATGAAACATATAAACATAGCCTCTTTTTCTATTTTATGGTACTTAATAGTAAATCTCATTTACATTAATCCTCCACTTGATGTATCTCATACATCAACACGATCATATATCATATTAATAGAATTTTCTCTTGTCAATTTGAACATTTCAAATCAACACCAAGAACTGATTCTCACTTAAATCCATTAAGCTACCAAGGGGACCTTATGAACCTGTAGCTTGAAACTCCAAGGTATGTGAATAACTGACTAAACCTTTAGTCATGAGATCATCATCCATTAACTGTCAGACACTTCACTAAAGATCGAAAGTTGCACTCTCCTACTACAGATATATTTTTGTGTCCATATCAACCCAATCAATAGTGCGATAACCCTTCACGATCGCCATCAGTACATTGAGCCAATAACCATTATGCCCCTGTAGTTACATAACCTTTAAGTACCACTGATCCTTCTAATGAACATAAGTCATAGTCCTACTATGGCTGAGTCCTCTCTTCTAAAAAAAGTTGTGACCACTATGTTCAAGACCCGGAATCAGTTCTTAAGGGAGAAATTATCTATTTACCCCTCTGCTCGTGGAATGAGATGATTCCATCTTGTGTAATGAGTTCCCAGTTCCCCAAATT
>NC_052350.1:52758813-52917968 GCF_009727055.1 Benincasa hispida | reverse complement strand
TGGTGGTGTCCTCACTCAACTCGACTGAGTTTGAGGTTTTAGAGGCCGTTCGTTGGGTTTGTGATCTTGGAGGTCGTTGAGTTCGTGTTTGCTGATTGATCGTGTTATGTTGCTGTCGTAGTGTTCGAGCATTCGTTAGCTGTCTTGGAGACTGAACGAGCGTTCGTGATCGAGGTAGTTTGAAGCATGAGTCTTCAAAGGTATGTATAATTTTTCCCTTGATTATCTTGTAAAACATATTGTAATTTTGTATTGTGCATGACCTGTAAGTTTCCATTTTGTGACTGTAATTGTTATTGTTCAATTTCAAACAGAATTTGGAATGATCATTCCGCTGCTCATGGAAATCCTCATGTTTGATTTCCTTTAATTGGTATCAAAGCCAGGTTGTTCTAATATTCCAAATTTCACTTCTATTTTGAACTTCTTTTACAGTCGAGGTGGGTTTTCTGCATTGTGTTTAAGTGTTAAATGCATTTGGGGATAGTATTGATGAATATTTATGGGTTAATTGCCTCTATTTAAAGCTTTCTTTAAATTTATAAAATATTAATTTGTAAGGGCCCCTGTGTTTTTTAGTATAATTAACAAGCAATTGAGTATGTAATTCAATGTTTGAGTTTTTCGAGTCGTTCGTGATGAAGTTTCGAAGCATGGAGATGCGATTCTCAGTGAAGAAGAAGACTAAGAGTTGGTCGCGTGTAGCCTCAGGTAAACGATCGTTAGGATTTGGCTAAACGATCGTGTAGATTTTTCTATGTGATTGTGTAGTATTTACTAAACGATCGTTTAGCTAATGCTAAATGATGGGGTAAAGTGTTTGCTCTATCGCGTAGCATTGGTTTCCCGATCACGTAGATGCTGGAGGTAAACGATCGAGTGGGAGCATTTGATGCTCATTGTTTAATAAAAGACGTGCGCACTAAATGATCATTTAGTTAGCATGCTTTATCGCATTGTTGTTGACTACACGATCACGCGATATACGATACTTAGGCGCTCGCTCAGCGATCGTTTAGACGATTGTGCTTCATCGCATCGTTGTCATTTAGACGATCGTTTAAGGTTTGTGTTGTGCATTGCACGTTGCACGATCGTGTACCTTATGCTTTGTTGCATAGTAAAAGGTACAGATCGTTGCTAAACAATCATTTAGCTCTAGAAGCGTTTAAGTAAACCATTTACTATTTCGTGTAGGCGATCACTTGGTTTTGGTACACGATTAGTAGAGACATGTTCCTTTGCCTGGACGGTTCAAGACCTGGTTCGCCTGTCTGAACCGGTGACCCTTTGCTATTTGTAATAGTTAGCTTTTAATTTTGAGGATTTGAGGCAAATTATCCCGGTGCATCAACTTTTGTGTAATATACATGAGATGTATGTGGTTTATATGACATATGTATGACATATAGATTTGAAACCCACCTTAGATTGTGCAATTATTCATGCATAATGTATTATAAGTGTTATAATATGGCATGATGAAATTAAAAGAGTGCATGCGCATGCATATGGAAATATAAGAGTTATATTTATGCATGCATTAAGCATATTCATGCATCATCTTTATATTATAAATGTTATTGTATAAGGGTGAATGGAAGCATGCTTGCTTAGTTCTTTGTTGTTTTGTATAAGAGTTATATAAAAGTAGCAATGAATGAACAACGCATGGAGCATGACACTTAGGCTTTTTATAAAAGTTATGAATGCCTTGTATGTGTTTTCTTTGCATTGTGAATCGTTTTGGTTGTTTCTGTTATAAGCGTTATAATAGAAATTAGAACTAAAATCGATAAGAAAGAGTTGCATGCGGACTTAGGTGAACTCATGTTTTAAAAGAGTTTTAAAATTGGATTGAGATAGACCTAAGTTCAAGGTTCTAATGGGATTAGCAACCTAGTTTAATATTTTTAATCGGTTTAATAGGATTAAATTGATTGGCATAAAATATTAAAATTGTATCAAATCTATCTATAAGGGATCTTTTGTCTAAGGTGGGTTCTGTCTAGACTGATGTACTTAAGCTGACAGAAACGGAATACCCCTACTTGGGAACCTATCTAGAAAGGTGAATTAGATAGATTTTCTGCAAGCATGCGATAGTTAGTCAAAAACTCCGTTAACGAGTTTAATGGATGATGATAAAAAGTTATTCAACTATCCAAGATAAAAGTTACTTTTGGGCAAACCTAAAAAGTCACTTAGTTAAAATACTCAGTGGGAGGAAGAGATATATTTGATATTTCAATGATTCCATTCACGTTTCTCCTGAATGTTCACGTTGTGAGATTCATGCTTGACCTCGTGGTACCCTAGGAGCATCCCCCTTCGGATGGTGTTTGCATGAGTCAATATCAAGGTGGACGAAGAGAGTGTTTATAGTAAGTGGGTGAAAGGTGTGTGTCAACACGTCCTACGGCCACCTTCATTGGTTCACACTGTGAGATCATTCTTACACTCCCTTGTGGCGCCCTCGGAGTGTCCCCCTTTGTTGGGAATGTCTTAGATCTCGAAGTTCATGTTAAACATTCTATTTATCAATAAAATATTATTGAGTAATTTATTCAATAAAGTTGTTGATTTTGCATTCTATTATGAAAATCCAATAAACATATCCATGGCTATAGTGTGAGTACTTTAACTTTATGTAGTGACATAAACAGGATCAAGTTAATAGTTTATAGCCTAAATGGTCTAATAAGTATATGGATGAAATTGGGTATCTCATCCTGGTAACACTATTGGATGCGGCCCATTTTGTAGGTAATACAAATGATGTGATCCATAGATCATTCATGTAGAGACATGTGAGTGGAGGCATCTTATGCAATAAGTTTGCATATAGACTGGACCACAAAATAATCACTTTTCTTTATAACGACCGTTTACTGTTAAAACTGACTATTTCATTTAAGTAACCTAGGATAATTTGATCTTAATCTTGAGCTAGCTATGAACTCCTGTTTGTTCGGGATTATCCTTTGATCTACATGGGTGAGAGTAGTCTAACAACACTGCTCAATAAGCCTTCTATTTTGGGGATAAGATCGGATGATAGCTAGGGACATAGCCCTGCAAGATGGAATTCACTCCTACCCGATTTAGGGTTAGCAGATAGGTTGTTCTCTTAAGTACTGATTCCAGGTCTTGAACAATCGAGGTCCCGCCTTCTCATGATAGAGAAAGAATTTGATTCATAAGTATTATGAATTAAATTGTTCGGTATATGAGGGTCAGTGAGAACTTAAGAAACGAGATGTATTCACAGGGGTAAAATGGTGATCTTGACCCAGCTGTGATTATGAATGACTTGTGAATGATTGACTTACTGATCATGGTTATATCAAGTGGACATAATATATCTACTGTGAGGGGAGTTTGACTATGGGTTTTAGTGAAGTGAAGCATTAGTTAACGAATGAGGGTTAATTCGGTGTAATGAGTTTAGTCGATTAATTTTGGATCGTTGGAGCTCATGATCTATAGGTCCACGAGGTCCCCGTACTAGCTCGTAATGGATTAGCTTTAGAGTAGCATGATAAGTTAATTTGAAACGTTCAAATTAGAATTAAACGGAATAGGAGAATTTATGTTTAAATATGATTTAAATATAGGAAGGTAAATTTGTGTAAAATTAATTTAATATTTGATATTAAATTAATTAAAATTATCTAAATAATTATTTATTAAATTTATTAATTTTATTAGAAAATTAATTTATGAAATTAATCTTACAAAATTAATAATATTTTCTATTTTTTAAAATCAATTTGATTTTTGAAACCATTTGATGAAAAGTTGGAAAATCAACACAACAATGGAAATATGGAATTTTCTATTAAACCTTCAACTAGCTTACACAAAACCCATTTTCATTTTACTTCAATAACTCCAAGCATAAGCTGTATCTCATGCAGCCATCTTCTTTGCATGAAAGACCTGCAATAAATAAAGAAGATTGGAGAAGAATTTAGGGATGCATCTAAAGAGTTTTTCAGAGAAATTCGGGCTGAAGAATTTGTTCTTCAAGTGGGTTGTAGCAGTGAGCCTTTCTCCAAGTTTCCTTTTCTTCAAGCTGATTTTGAGTCCCACAAATCATTTTAAAGCTCCAAGAGGATAATGAGAAAGATCTTGAGGTGGTTCACAACAAGTTTTAGAGAAGATTACAGCTGAGAATCAAGTTTTGAAGAAGTTCTACAAAGATATGGCTTCAAACCCTCTTGTGATTGATGAGCATGCTTTAGTTACTACCAAAATTAATGAATTAGGTTGCTTAATGATCTTTGTTGTTTCCACTGCATGCTGATATACTCTTACAATTGGTATCAAAGCATCATTTAAGCACTTAATTTGGTTTAATTTTGGTGTGGTGGGTGTTTTTCATGAGTTATATGAACATGGTACACTGATATGGTTTTCTGAGTTTTGGCATTTAATTTCTCTTTGATGTCTTGATTAAATTTGTAATTGGCTCTTGATTCATGAGCTTATATGTGCTCTCAAGAGTCTGTAATTTATTTGGAGTCATCAGATTTGAAATTAAGATGTAATTAAAGAAACAAATGAAGAAGGCTGAGCTACAGAATCCAGTTTTTCAGCCTCTGCTCAAATATCGTCATTGAGGTATAAATGCTAAACGATCGTGTAGCAACAGGCACTATACGATAGCACTACACAATCGTGTAGCTTTGAGCGGGTGCTAAACGACGTGAAGAGACGCTATACGATAGCACTACACAATCATGTAGCTTTGTCCAGTGCTATACGATAGCACTACACGATCGTGTAGCTTTGTCTGGCATTAAATGATAGCGATATACGATAGTTGGAAGACGCAAGGCGATCGTGTAGCATTGTCCGGCACTAAACTATGGCGCTTCACGATCAGTAGACGCTAGACGATAGACATCAGTGCTACACGATGAACCTTAGCAAGATTTCGAGCATAGAGCAAGATCAGCTAGTTCGATCGATTTTCTTGAGGTCCTGGCCGGTTTAGCCTCAAAAGGTTTTTGGCTGGTCCGGTTTAGACTTTTTAGTCCGGTTCAAGTTGTTTGGGTTTGGTTTAGAGCGGTTCGAGTGGTTCAAAAGCGGTTTTGAAGTTGTTTTGTAATAATTAGGCTTTTGGTTGCTTGTTTATGCCAAAACTAAAACCATATCATATAGATTTAAAACCCCACTGTAGGAAACATGTTATATGCATTGAAAGTATATTATAAAATGTTATAATATATAGTATGTATGTTAGGGATTTCTTTTATTTATTATAATTGTTATATTAAATATTAAATGCCTTTGTTATATGTTGTGGGTGTTTAGCATGTCTAAAGTTTTGCAAGTTGTTATAAAAATGAATTAGACTTTAAAATCCTACAAAGAAAAACAACATGTTCACTTAGGTTAACAACTAGTTTTAACCGTTAAAATAGATTGTTACTTATAAAATTTGGTTACAAACTCACATCAGTTCATAAACCTGTCTAAGGCTGGGGGTACTTAAGTTGAGAATTTACGGAACACCTTCTACCTGGGGATTATGATCGAAAGATTGAGCGTTGTTAATTGATTTTATGAGTTTGCGTGAGTGGTGTGAGGTTTAAAACTGGTTTAAACACTTAGACATCGTAGGGTTATATCCAAATATAATTGTTATACTTGGATAAAAATGATATAGACTTAGGTTGCTTAAATTTAGCCGTTTTGTACCCAAGTAAATAGATACCCAAACATATAAAACACTTCGGTGGGAGATTAACAATATATTTAATACATAGTTATTAGCTCTCATGTCCTCAAGAGTTCACACCGTGAGATCCATGCTCGGCTTCATTTGGCTTTTACCGCGACTGCTCCATTCGAAAAGTGTTTGCATGGGTAAATAACAAGGTGAATGAGGGAAGTAGTTCATAGTTAGTGGGTGAAGGAAATGTGTCAACATTGTCCTACGGTCTCCTCCATTAGTTTGAACCGTGAGATTCCTATGTTGCGCTTGTTGTCGTTTTTAGGCAGCACTAGCTAGTCGTTAACCAAGGCGATCCCCTCGGAAGGTTGTAACATAGAATTCGGAACAACCCAGACTTCAGTAAATGAATAGGGTCTTATAGTTCCGTCTTGGGTATTGTCTTTTATCTCGGGGGCATATTCATACCGTTCTATAAGATCTGAAAAATGGTGGGTCACACTTACAAGAATTACTAATGGTTAGTAAAAATCTTGACTGAAAATGATGACCAAAAGAACTATAGGAGTAAAGAGTTATTTTGATATAGAATTTGGTCAAGAATTGTTTTGCTTCAGTGAAGGAATTTTTTGCTACCCCTCGGTAGCAATTGTAAATCACTAAAGTATCATTGCAAATAGATAAATATTTATTCAGTACTTTATTATTTTTCTAAAATTGGATTTAAAAGCATAATTGTTTATAGAATTTGTTTAAATTGTTTCAGCAATGTCGAATTCAATCATACAATTGCTAGCTTCCGATAAATTTAACGGTGAAGGATATTCAAACTGGAAATCCAACATCAATACAATGTTAGTTGTGGATGACTTGAGGTTTGTGTTGACAGAGGAATGTCCTCCGGTTCTCAACAGCGAATCGAAATGTTCGGGACATCTTTAATCGGTGGGTAAGAGCTAATGAAAAAGCTCGGGCCTACATCTTAGCAAGTATATCTGATGTACTTAATAAGAAACATGAGATAATGCCCACCGCTCGTGAGATAATGGCGTTGCTTCAGGAGATGTTCGGGCAACCATCATCCTCTATTTGCATGAAGCCATTAAGTATGTCTACATTACTCGTATGAAAGATGGAACCAACGTTAGAGACATGTTCTCGATATGATGGTCCATTTTAATGTTGCTGAGGCTCATGGGGCGATGATAAATGAAACAAGTCAAGTAAGTATGATATTGGAATCTCTCCCGGATAGTTATATGCCATTAAGAACCAATACTATTATGAAAAATATTACTTATAATCTGGCCATGTTGTTGAACGAGTTACAGACATATCAGTTTATGATGAAATTGAAGTAGAAAGAAATAAATGTTATTTCTAAACCTAAGAAGTTTTTTAAGGGGTCAACGTCTGGAACAAGACCTACTGATAACAAGAAGTCTGTTCATTCTTCTTCAAAAGAAAAATCTATACAAATGAAGAAGAAAGGAAAAGAGAATAAGAAAACCACTGCTAAGAAAAATAACAACAAAAACAAAACTCCTAAAGGACAATGCTTCCATTATCGAGAAGATGAGCACTAGAAGCATAACTACCCAAAGTATTTGGTTGAAAAGAAGGCAGAAAAGGCGAAACAAGGTAAATCAGATTTACTAGTAATTGAAACATGCCTAGTGGAGAATACTCACCTTACCTAGATATTGGATTCAGGCGCCGCTAATCATGTTTGTACTTTTCTACAGAAAACTAGTTCTTGGAGAGAACTTTCTGAAGAGGAAATAACTTTCAAGGTGGGAACGGGTGAAGTCATTTCAGCTCATACAGTGGGAGTTGTTAAATTATTTTTTGAGAGTCTTTTATCTCACTTAGGAATGTATATTATGTACCTAAGATGAGAAGAAACTTAATCTCCATTTCCTGTCTACTAGAAAATATGTATAGAATATCTTTTGAATGTAATGAAGTGTTTGTTTTTTCAAGAGGTATTCATATTTGTTCTGCAAGACTAAAAAATAACTTGTACATATAAAACCAATTGAAGCGAAGACCATTTTAAATGTAGAGATGTTTAAAATGGCTGAGAATCAAAATAAGAAATGGAAAATTTCTCCTACGCCTATCTTTGGCAAATCAGACTTGGTAACATTAATCTCAACAGGATTGATAGATTAGTAAAAAAAGGTCATCTAAATCAGTTAGAAGATAGTTCTTTACCTCTATGTGAATCATATCTTGAGGGAAAAATGACAAAAAGATCTTTTTCTGACAAATGTCTTCGTGCTAAAGAGCCTCTCGAACTTATACATTCAGACCTATGTGGTCCGAGGCTATCAGTATTTTGTCAGTTTTATTGATGATTACTCTAGATATGGCTATATTTACTTAATCAGTCATAAGACACTTCGACCTGATCGAGGTGGTGAGTATATGGATTTACAATTCCAGAACTATCTAGTAGATCATGGAATTCAGTCCCAACTCAGAGCACAAACACCACAACAAAATGGTGTTGTAGAAAGGAGAAATAGAATCTTGTTAGACATGGTCTGATCAATGATGAGTTATTCTCAGTTACCTCAATCCTTCTGGGGGTATGCAGTACAGGCCTATTGGCTTTCCACCTGGTAGAGAACAGAACATACAATTAAGCCGAGTCCTATTCTTCATTTGCTACCGCAATGCCGATCATTCCTATGCAACATTTATTCTAAACGTTGTTCCTTCAAAAAGTGTTTCAGAAACACCGATGAATTATGGAAAGGACGCAAAACTAGTTTACGTCATTTCTGTATCTGGGGTTGTCCAACACATGTGTTGGTACAAAATCCTAAGAAATTAGAAACGCGTTCGAAATTATGCCTTTTTGTAGGATACCCCAAAGAAACAAAAGAAGGATTGTTTTATGATCCCCAAGAAGATAAAGTATTTGTATCAACAAATACTACATTCTTGGAAGAAGATCATATAAAAAATCATCTAAACTAATATTGTAAGAAATGACCAAAGATGCTACAGAAATATCAATAAGAGATGTTGATCAAGTTGGTCCATCAACAACTGTTGTTGTCCCGTCACGTACATCCCAAGAGTTGAGGATGCCTCGACGTAGTGGGAGGGTTATTCAACAACCTGAACGCTATATGGGTTTAACAGAAACTCAAAACATCATACATGATGATGGTTCAGAGGATCCATTAACCTTTAAAAAGGCAATGGAGGATGTTGATAGGGAATAGAGGATAAAAGTCATGGACGTTGAAATGGAGTCTATGTACTTCAACTCTATCTGGGAACTTGTAGATCAACCACATGGGGTTACACCTATAGGTTGCAAATGGATCTACAAGAGGAAATGAGACCAAACTGGAAAGGTGCAAACCTATAAAGTCAGAGTCGTGGCAAAAGGTTTTACCAGAGAAGGGGTTGATTATGAAGGAAGTTTTTCTCCTATTGCCATGATAAAGTCAATTAGAATACTTCTTTCCATTGTCACATATTATGACTATGAAATATGACAAATGGATGTTAAGACAGCTTTTCTAAACGGCTATCTTGATGAAAGTATTTCTACGTCTCAACGAGAAGGTTTCATCGAAAAAGGAGAGGAACAAAAAGACTGTAAGCTTAAACGATCCATTTATTTATTAAAACAAGCTTCTATATCATGGGATATAAGGCTTGATACTGCGATCAAATCTTATGGATTTGAATAGAATGTTGACGAACCTTGTGTATACAAGAAGATAGCCAACAAGATTGCAACATTTTTAGTTCTTTATGTTGATGATATCTTGCTCATTGGGAATGAGACAAGTTTCCTTGCTGATGTAAACAGATGGTTAGCAACACAATTCCAAATGAAAGACTTGGGTGATGCTCAATACGTTCTAGGAATACAGATCTTTCGAAATCGAAAGAATAGAACTCTGGCATTATCTCAAACATCTTATATTGACAAGATGTTGTCAAAATATAATATGCAAAATTCCAAAAGAGGTATGTTACCTTTTAGACTTGGAATTCATTTGTCAAAGGAAAAGTGTCCTAAGACATCTTAAGATGTTGAGAAAATGACAAGAATTCCATACGCATCTACAGTTGGGAGTTCGATGTACGCAATGTTATGTACACGCCTTAACATATGCTTTACAGTTAGAATCATCAGCAGATTCCAATCCAATCCATGACACAGTCAACAGACTGATGTAAAAAACATCCTCAAGTATCTAAGAAGAACGAGGGACTATATGCTTGTGTATGGACCTAAGGATTTGATCCTCACAGGATACGCTGATTCTGATTTTCAGACTAATGTAGATTCAAGGAAATCTACTTCAGGATCAGTTTTCACTCTCAATGGAAGAGCTATAGTTTGGAGAAGCATTAAATAAAGTTGTATCGCTGACTCCACAATGGAAGTAGAATACGTGGCTGTATGTGAAGCTGCTAAAGAAGCAGTATGGCTACGTAAATTCTTAGCTGATTTGGAAGTAGTTCCAGATGTGCACCTACCTATCACACTGTATTGTGGCAATAGTGGTGTTGTTGCCAACTCGAAAGAACCCAGGTGTCACAAATGTGGAAAACATATTGAGAAAAAGTACCATCTCATTAGAGAGATCATACACCAAGGAGATATGATTGTCATAGAAGACAACCTTGCTAATCCATTTACAAAGGCCCTTTTGGCTAAAGTGTTCGAGGGCCACCTAGTTGGACTAGGACTCTGAGCAACGTAATCTAGGGCAAGTGGGAGAATATCTATGGTATTAAAGATGCCTTATTGTATTTTTCCTTTATGTTTCTCAATATTATATTGTATATATTTGTTCTCACTGGAGTTTTAGTCCAAGTGGGAGATTATTGGGAATGTCCTAGAACTCACAGTTCGTGTTAAACATTCTATTTATCAATAAAATATTATTGAGTAATTTATTCAATAAAGTTGTTGATTTTGCATTCTATTATGAAAATCCAATAAACATATCCATGACTATAGTGTGAATACTTGAACTTTATGTGGTGTGATAAATAGGATCAAGTTAATAGTTTATAGCCTAAATGGTCTAATAAGTATATGGATGAAATTGGGTATCTCATTCTGGTAACACTATTGGATGCGGCCCATTTTGTAGGTAATACAAATGATGTGATCCACAGATCATTCATGTAGAAACATGTGAGTGTGGGCATCCTATGCAATAAGTTTGCATATAGACTAGACCACAAAATAGTCACTTTTCTTTATAACGACCGTTTACTGTTAAAACTGACTATTTCATTTTAAGTAACCTAGGATAACTCGATCTTAATCTTGAGCTAGCTATGAACTCTTGTTTGTTCGGGATTATCCTTTGATCTGCATGGGTGAGAGTAATCCAAAAACACTGCTCAAGAAGCCTTCTATTTTGGGGATAAGACCGAATGAATAGCTGTCCCTGCAAGATGGAATTCACTCCTACCCAATTTAGGGTTAGTAGATAGGTTGTTCTCTTAAGTACTGATTCCGGGTCTTGAACAATCAGGGCCCTGCCTTCTCATGATAGAGAAAGGATTTGATTCATAAGTATTATGAATTAAATTGTTCATTAGAGGGTCAGTGGGAACTTAAATAATCGAGATGTATTCACAGGGGTAAAACGGTGATCTTGACCCAGCTGTGATTACGAACAACTTGTGAATGATCGACTTATTGGTCATGGTTATATCAAGTGGACGTAATATATTTACAATGAGGGAAGTTCAACTATGGGCTTTAGTGGCGTGACCCATTAGTTAACAAATAGGGGTTAATTTGGTGTAATGAGTTTAGTCGATTAATCTCAGATTGTTGGAGCCCATGATCTATAGGTCCGTGAGGTCCCCCTACTTGCTCGTAAATGGATTAGCTTTAGAGTAGCATGATAAATTAATTTGAAACGTTCAAATTAGAATTAAACGGAATAGGAAGATTTATATTTAAATATGATTTTAATATATGAAGGTGAATTTGCGTAAAATTAATTTCATATTTGATATTATATTAATTACAATTATTTCAATATTAATTTTACAAAATTAATAATAATTTTTATTTTTTAAAATAAAATTTATTTTTGAAATCATTTGATGAAAAATTGGAAAATCAACACAAAAATAGAAACATGGATTTTTCCATTAAACCTTCAACTAGCTTACACAAAACCCATTTTCATTTGGCTTCAATAACTCCAAGCATGAGCTGCATCTCATGTAACCATTTTCTTTGCACGAAAGACCTGTAATAAACAAAGAAGATTGGAGTGGAATTGAGGGATGCATCTAAAGAGTTTTTACAGAAAAATTCGGGTTGAAGAATTTGTTATTCAAGTGGGTTGTAGCAGTGAGCCTTTCTCCAAGTTTCCTTTTGTTCAAGCTGATTTTGCGTCTCACAACTCATTCTAAAGCTCCAAGAGGATAGTGGAAAAGATCTTGAGGTGGTTCACAGCAAGTTTCAGAGAAGATTACAACTGAGAATCAAGTTTTTAAGAAGTTCTATATGGCTTTAAACCCTCTTGTGATTGATGAGCATGCTTTAGTTACTGCCAAAATTAATGAATTAGAGCGCTTATTGGTCTTTGTTGTTTCCGCTGCGTGCTGATATACTTTTACACCGTTCGGATGGGTTTTGTGTAGCTGGTCAATATCAAGGTGAACTCCAGAATTGGATAGGGTTACTTTAGTTTTTGCCCTAATCGGATTTTTTCCCTTCGGATTGGTTGTTTGGGGCGGAACTCTAGGGCCTAAAATAGCGGGGGACACTTACGAGAAGTTAATGATTTCTTGACCAAATCAATGATGGCTAATTGTTATAGGAGCAAGAGTAGTTCTGGTATTAATGGCTGGTTGAGAATGTTTCAATATAAAGGAGGGATAAATTGACCACCCTTCGGCGACTTTTATCCTAAACCTTTGAAGCGTCATTGCGAAACTAGATGTCACACGAAGTTCATGTTAATTTTGCTAAACTGTATTGGATATTGTATGTTTTTCAATGAGTATTTGCTTAAAACCTAACGTAGGTCAATGTGTTTATCTTTTCAGCTACATGTTTGATTTTCTGTTAAATGCCTCTAGTTTGACCGATTTATTACAGTGGGAACAGTTTTGTAAAATGTATTTCGTGGTAAACGACCTCGAGTTTGTCATGGTTGAGGTGTGTCCTCAAGTCTCGACCCTTGATGCATGATTCTTGAATTTTATGAATGGAAATATGGATGATATGCGTTGATGGATTACGTTGTACACTCAAGTTTCCCTAGCGGAATTCAAGTGTAAATTCCTCTGAGTTTCCTGGTAAATCCAGGGTCAAACACAGGGACTTGTGAAAATAGTTGCGTTCATAATGTTTATAAAAAATTTGTGGTAACCAAGTAAATAAATAAAGTGTGGGTGAATTGTTGCGTTGATAAAAAAAGAGTAAATAAAGACGCCAGATTTGAGAAAGAGAGTTGCGTTGATAGATGCAATGAGTATACGATGAACGGGTTGAGAAGATCTTTAGCTAGTGTTACTCGGGAATGCGTCAAACTTTACGATCATGTTACAACCATGCACAACAAGTCATTTCCTAATGTAAATGCGATGCTCCTAAGTCTAGGACGCATGTGTTAAATGCAAAATGTCCATAGAGCTTATCCCTAAGTCTCTACTCTTGTCCTATGTGTTGATGCAACATGCATGAAATCAAGGTGACCGCATACAATCATATCGTATTGCTAAGATGCATGCGATGCGTTAATAACAAATAGTGCTCATTACGAAGCACCTATCTCTTGTTTCTGACCTGACCTTCCCAAGTCTAGATCTTGTCCTTAGACTACCCTCACGAGTATCTCTAATAGACGAATGAAGCATACATAAACAAGATAATCACAAAGAATGAAGATTCCCTAGTTGTGTTAGCTAAATGCTTCTCAACCCATTCAACTGTTTAGCTACTCATGCTCGAATTACAGAGAGTGAACAGATATAGAGGAAGACGTTCCATTCTTATAATTGAATTGAGTACAAAATGATAATGAAAATTAAAGGTAGAGAGCCTGGTAGCAATTTCTTGCTGACCGAGACTTTTTACACTGAATCTCTATTCTAATCTACAAATACTCCCGCTTCCGCGGGCGTCAACCCTTTTTCTATCTTGGAGCTTCCGGTGCTTTCCCAAGCTTGCCGGAATGATCTATCGGTACACCTTCTTCCTCGCATCTACCTTAAAATAAAGGAAGACTATGGACAAAGATGCGAACTTGTAAAATGATGAAATAATCGACTGCTTAACCCCTTCTCTAAAGAATACACTTGGTATTTATAGGGCATCAAAGGTGAAAGGTGGCTTCTCTCTCCTGGTTGTACAGATGGGACAACTTTAATTCCTGACTGATGCACCGGATAATTATCACCGATAAAGTTGGATGTATTTTGTGACCGTTATCGGCTGTCAACTTAATTTGGATCCGACTGCCGTCAGCTTTCTGTCCCATCGCTCTTAATTGTCCTTTTGTATGGATACACCCACCATGTTGCGGGGATTCTTCTTGGGTGAATGTTTGCGAGCACGATGAACGCAAAGTCTTGCGGTGAAGTTGCGCTCTACCAATGTATTATTATGATCGCGTTCTTTGCATTGCGTTAACGCATTATTCTGCATAAAATATAAAGATCAACTGCTCTAATGCATTGGACGTATGCGACCGCAATATTATAGAATTTATGCTTAATGGAAAAAATTTAACATATTTCATCAATGCAATCTGACATTGTTTAAGGATTCAGCACTATGATAACGTGCATTTCTGCCCATTATCACACCCCCAAATTTAAACAATGCTTGTCCTCAAGCATAAGCTAAAGATTCCTTTAGCAAGTTAAGGCACGCAAAGTTCTTTTCCTAGATTTCTCAAGGATACTTTGTTCAAATCCTATATGCCAGAATTTCTTAAGTCTTATTCAAATCTCTTCCTAAAAACACTTCTAAGACATTAGGATTGCAAGCTTAACTTTCAAAAGGACTTTACTAATTCCGAAACATGCATGATTTATTTCAAAAATAAAATTTCAACGGGGTGTCAAATAATTTCTTTCTTACACAAAAATTTTCTTCATTGCTATTTTTTTTTCTGACCTTGCGCCGATCCAGTTGCCTTGCCTCGTTGTTTGGTTTTCCCCCACGGGTGTCATGCAGACATCCAACTACGAGCAATGCACTCTTTTTCAGACTAAACTCATAACGCGCAATTGCAGTGAGTTGCGGTCATTTATTTTGGTTATCCTATGTTGTTGACTTACTTTCGTTTTGGCTTGCCCCCACGTGTGTCATGCGGACATCCAACTACGGGTATGTATCTTTCACAACTCAACTCTTATCAACATGGGTTCCCCATTGCATTGACAGTGGAGTTGTTATTTTCAAATTTTTTTATAGCAAGGTAGAAAATAAATACCATAAATACTTCACCCCCAAATTTAAAATACGACAATGTCCTCATTGCCAACAGAAATTAAAATAAGTCATGGATGGTCATAGAATGCGTTGTAAAGAGAGTATGAAAGAAAGCTAGCAAACCCTTAACTTCTAGAAATATTTCATGAGGTGACTACCTTACGATTTAAGTTGACTCTAGTATAGACGAACGAGATAGAAGCATATTTTTCATCATTGAAATCATACTTGGTGAAGAAACAACATGCAGTAAACTACTAAATTTATCTACTCGGCAAATGATTGCGGTAATCAGGGAGGATGCAGGGATAAAATTTTGAAAAATAACATGTAATGTGATAGCGCAAAATTTGAAATAAAGATAAGGAAGAGTACATCCCCAAATTTTGCGTTGTCGCCCGCATTGAGTAGTGATACATCCATCCTTGCGACGATCTTTGCTTCTGTGGATTATGGTGATGGAATAAAAATATTTGCTTTGTCTTGCAATATCTCTGCAATCTTATGCCTTAATCCCTGTAACCAGACAAAGAGAGGGTCAAATGATTTCATAACAAAACAACAATTTTTTTAGAGGAAAAAATAAGTAAAATACAGCTAGTAATAGCGTGACGAAGAGTTAAATGTTCAAGAGTTGAGTAAGGGATAGTCTGGGTTTTTCAACATTGCGGAGGCTGTTTCTGGCTAAAAATATCCTCCGTAATATGCTTTGATTCGTTGTCCATTAACTTTAAATGTTTGACTGCCATCCTTGGTGATTAGTTCCACCACTTTAGCTAGTAGAAGCGTGATTTTAATTTTCCTGGGAAGAGCTACAATCTTGAACTGAAGAGTAAGACCTTCTGCCCGATTTGGAGGTTTCTAGCGTATATGTGTTGATCATGCCAGCGCTTGGTGCATTTTTTTTTTTTATAAATTTTCACATTTTCATATGCGTTGTTCCTTCACTCTTCTAGCTCGATCAGTTGCACTTTCCGCGCTTCCCCTGCTTTCTTCAAATCGAAATTCAGTTTCTTGACCGCCCACAATGCTTTATATTCCAGCTCCAAAGGAAAGTGACACGCCTTGCAGAATACCAACGCATAAGGGGACATACCTGTAGGTGTTTTAAATGCAGTCCAGTATACCCATAACACATCATCAAGCTTCATTGCCTTATCCTTCCGCGAAGGTTTGACTACCTTTTCAAGTATCAATTTAATTTCCCGATTGGATACTTCAGTTTGGCCATTTGTTTGCGGATGGTATGCGGTGGCCACCTTGTGGAGGATATTGTACTTGCGCATTACTCCTTTATATTGTGGTTGACAAAATGTGATCCTTCATCACTTATGATGGCACAGGGAGTACCAAAACACGTGAAAATATTTTTCTTCAGGAACTGGGAGACTACTGCCACATCACTTGTGGCGCATGTAATTGCCTCTACCCACTTGGAGACATAGTCAACGGCTAATAGAATATAGTGCTTACCGTTTGAAGGAGGGAATGGTCCCATGAAATCAATCCCCCATACGTCAAATAGTTCCACCTCCAAGATAGTATTCATTGGCATTGCGTTCATCCATGAAATGTTGCCGGTGCGTTGACACCGGACATATTTCATTGTGTAGTCAGCAGTATCCTTAAATAATGAAGGCCAGAAGAATCCACTTTGTAAAACTTTGGCTGCAGTACGTTGTCCTCCAAAGTGCCCTCCATATGGCGAATCGTGGCACTGCGATAATATGCGTTGTTGAGCAGCATCTGGGATGCATAATCGAATGATTTGGTCTGCACTTCTTTTGTATAGATTCGGCTCATCCCAATAATAGTGTCTGCATTCATTCTTGAGCATCTCCTGTTGATGGTAGGTGTAATCTTCAGGAAATTGTTCACAAACCAAATAATTAACAATGTCTGCATACCAGGGCAGTTCTTCTATGCAAAACAGCTGCTCGTCCAGGAACACGACACTCACTTCAGATTCATTGCGGTCAACCTCAAGATTTTCTAATCTGGACAAGTGATCTGCAACTTGATTCTTTGTCCCCTTCCGATCAATTATCTCTATATCAAATTCTTGAAGGAGGAGAACCCATCTGACCAGCCTCGGCTTTGCGTCCTTCTTTGTCATCAAATATTTGATTGCCGAGTGATCAGTATGAATGAGTACCTTGGTTCCCAATAGATATGCCCGAAATTTTTCCAACGCAAAAATCACAGCCAAAAGCTCTTTTTCAGTGGTGGTATAATTAAGTTAAGCAGGGTTCAGAGTTTTACTTGCATATGCGATGGGGTGCAAAATAGTTTTCTTCTTTTGCACAAATGCAACTCCCATCGCATACCCGCTTGCGTCGCACATGATCTCGAATGGTAGTGTCCAATCCGGCGCAATTAAGACGAGTGCGGTAATTAGCGCATCTTTTAAATCTAGGAATGCTTGAGGCAATTGTTGTCAAATTCAAACTTATTTTCTGCCTCTAACAATGAACTCAGTGGTCGTGCTATTTTAGAAAAATCCTTGACGAATTGTCTGTAAAATCCAGCATGCCCCAAGAATCTTCGCATAGCCTTCACGTTGGTTGGAGGTGGAAGCTTTTCAATTGCGTCAATCTTTGCTTTGTCTACCTCCAACCTGTCTCGGGAGACTTAGTGTCCCAACACTATTCCCTCCTTCACCATTAAGTGACATTTTTCCCAATTGAGCACCAGGTTCGTCTCTTCACATCTTTTCAGAATTTTCTCCAAATTGGCCAGGCAGACTTCATAAGTGTTCCCATAAACGGAGAATTCATCCATAAATATTTCTACTGAGTCCTCGAAATAATCTGAAAAGATTGCCATCATGCACCTCTGGAACGTGCTTGGCGCATTGCAGAGGCCAAACAGCATGCGGCGAAAAGCGAATGTCCCAAGCAGGTGAATGTGGTATTGTCTTGGTCTTCAGGAGCTATCATGATCTGATTATACCCGATATATCCATCCAAGAAGCAATAAACATCATTCCCTGCTAGTCTGTCCAACATTTGATCGATGAATGATAAAGGGAAGTGATCTTTCTTTGTGGTCGCATTTAGTTTGCGGTAGTCCATGTAGATGCGCCATCTAGTGATGGTTCTTTGCGGTATTAATTCATTGTTCTCATTTGAGACTACCATCATTCCTCCCTTCTTCGACACACATTGCACGGGGCTGACCCACGTGCTATATGCAATGGGATAGATAATGCCCGCATCCAGCCACTTGATAATCTCCTTTTTGATGACCTCCTTCATCGCAGGGTTAGATTTGTGTTGATTTTCAATAGTTGCTTTGTGGTCGTCCTCAAGACGAATGTGGTGCATGCAGTACGCGGGGCTAATTCCTATGATATCAGTGAGCGTCCAGCCGATTGCTCGCACATACTTCTTAAGAATGCTCATCAATGCATTCTCTTGATCTGCGTTAACTGTGAATGAAATTATCACTGGCAGCTTCTTATTCGGCCCCAGGAATGCGTACTTCAAATGTGTTGGTAGGGTTTTCAATTCAAGTGTTAGTGGTTCCACGAGAGAAGGTTGCGTTATTTTTCTTTCTTCTTTCGGCTCTTCTTCTTGCATTGCAATCAATCCTTCTTCTTTGTTTGTTTTTGCTATGATCGCATTGCAGGCAACTACGGATGCGTTGGCATCCTCTTCTTCACACTCTTCATCAGACTTTTCTTCTTCAATCAAATTCAGGTTTTCGTTTCATTTTACTTTGAGGTCGACGCAACCTCAGGTTCTACCACTTCATTTTCCTTTTCTTCTTCTTACGTTGCCGTAATCTCAGCCTCAGCTGCGATGGAAGTTATTCTACTCTGGTTCTTTCTTCCTCCCTCCACGGTCTTTCCACTGCGCAATGTCACAACCTGACATTGCTCCTTACCTGATCCCCATGGGTTGCGTGGAAGCTCGATTGAACTTGGCAACGCCCTTTGTAGTCTACTTTTGAGCTGATTAACAATCTGACCCATTTGCAATTCAAGGTTGCAGATGGACGTAGCCTGACTTTGAAGCACTGTCTTGTTTTTCTCTATGTATTGCTTCAATAGGCTTTCTAGAGAAGAAGATTGTGGTAGTTGTTGTGAGCTACTTGCTTGGTTGCTCTATTGACCGTTACTGCGTTGAAAGAATCCTTGTGGCCCTTCTTTTTGCACCATAGATTGAAAATTTTGTTGTTGATTCTTCCAAGCAAAGTTGGGGTAGTTTTTGCACCCGGGGTTGTAGGTGTTGAAAAGGGGTTGTTTTTTACAAAATATACAGAATGTGGATTTTTCGGGCAATCTTCCATTGCATGCCCATCACCGCAAGTCGCACACCTTGCAGTGTTTTGACTTATTGCGTTAATCTGCCCACCTTGCGGTGTTGGGCTACTGATCGTGAATCAAATTCATCATTGTTGTCATTTGGTTTTGCAATGAGACAATAGCACCGTTATTTGCGTCAGAATCCTTGAGTCTTAACCTCTGGTCACTCTCCCTCCAATCTTCATGATTCTTGGAGATGCGGTCCAACTTCTATCGTGCTTATCATAATCTTGATCAGCAGTAACCACCAAGCTATTGCCGCTTGGCCAGTGGTCTTGCAACGCAAGATTCAAACGGGATAGAAAAATTTCCATTTGAAAACAATCTGGATAGCCCATTATCGGGACAATCTCGCACCAACCTTTAAACCTCCCCAAGCATCGCTGCAGCGCATTCGTCACTATCTTGTTCCAAAATTCGTAAATAAGCTATCCTTCTCTTATGTTTCGGGATAGGTGGAAAATACTCCTCCCTTCCTCAACTTTTCTCACACCTGCTCCCCAAGAAGTGATCTCTTTTCTGGTTCGAGCCAATAAAACCATTTCCTAGCCTGATAAAAAAAAATGGAACAAACGTTTTAGAACTTCTTCAGTAGAGACTGTTCGGAGAACACAAAAGTATTGATAGATTTCAATAAAACATCGGGAGCATGGCATTCGGATCCTCGCACGCCTTCCTCTGAATTGACCTGCAGCCTGGATCATCTGTAGCATCACCGGTTTCATTTCAAATCTACTTCCGTCTAAGGCAGGCCTCATGATTCCCCAAGAGAAATCATAGAGGTTTGGCGATGCATAGACCCTAATGGGCCTATTCCGATCGTTTGCCAACAAAATCGGATTTTCCATGACATTGTTATTTGGTGCTTCGTTCCTAGGCTGCTCCGCCATATCTTTTTATCGGATTGTGGTTGCTGTTGGTGGTCTCTTAGTCTCCTTCAAAATGTTCTCTCAATCTCCAGGTCGTAGTTCGCCAGAGATTGAGATTTCTGCAAAGAAATAAAAAAAAATTACCGTTAACAACTATTTTACCAAAGTCCTCGACAACGGCGCCAAAAACTTGATGCTTGAATTTTATGAATGGAAATATGGATGATATGTGTTGATGGATTGCATTGTGCACTCAAGTTTCCCCAGCAGAATTCAAGTGTAAATTCCTCTGAGTTTCCTGGTAAGTCCAGAGTCGAACACAGGGACTTGTGAAATAGTTGTGTTGATAATGTTTATGAAAACTTTGTGGTAACCAAGTAAATAAATAAAGTGTGGGTGTGTTGTTGTGTTGATAAAAAAAAAGAGTAAATAAAGGCGGCAGATTTGAGAAAGAGAGTTGCGTTGATAGATGCAATGAGTATGTGATGAACGGGTTGAGAAGATCTTTAGCTAGCGTTACTCAGGAATGCGTTAAACTTTGCGATCATGTTACAACCATGCACAGAAAGTCATTTCCTAATGTAAATGCGATGCTCCTAAGTCTAAGATGCATGTGTTGAATGCAAAATGTCAATAGAGCTTATCCCTAAGTCTCTACTCTTGTCCTATGCGTTGATACAAAATGCATGAAAGCAAGGTGACCGAATACAATCATATCTTATTGCTAAGATGCATGCGATGCGTTAATAATAAATAATGCTCATTCCTAAGCGCCTATCTCTCGTTTATGTGTTCTAATCTGGTTCTTCCAAACCTAGATTCTGATCTGACCTTCCCAAGTCTAGATCCTATCCTTAGACTACCCTCTCGAGTATCTCTAATAGACGAATGAAGCATACATAAACAAGATAATCACAAAGAATGAAGATTCCCTAGTTGTGCTACCTAAACGTTTCTCAACCTATTCAACTGTTTAGCTACTCATGCGTGAATTACAGAGAGTGAACAGATATAAAGGAAGACGTTCTATTCTTATAACTGAATTGAGTACAAAATGATAATGTAAATTAAAGGTAGAGAGCCTAGTAGCAATTCCTTGCTGACCGAGGCTTTTTACACTGAATCTCTATTCTGATCTACAAATATTCTCACTTCCACGGGCGTCGACCCTCTCTCTATCTTGGAGCTTCCAGTGCTTTCCTAAGCTTGCCAGAACGATCTATCGGCACACCTTCTTCCTCGCGTCCGCCTTAAAATAAAGGAAGACTATGGACAAAGACGCGAACTTGTAAAATGATGAAATAATCGACTACTTAACCCCTTCTCTGAAGAATACACTTGGTATTTTTAGGGCACCAAAGGTGAAAGGCGTCTTCTCTTTTCTGGTTGTACAGATGGAATAGCTTTAATTCCTGACTGATGCGCCGAATAATTGTTACCGATAAAGCTGGATGTACTTTGTGACCGTTATCGGCTGTCAACTTAATTTGGATCCGACTACCGTCAGCTTTCTGTCCCATCGATCTTAATTGTCCTTTCGTTCGGATGCGTCCACCATGTTGCGGTGATTCTTCTTAGGTGAATGTTTGCAAGCACGATCAACGCAAAGTCTTACGGTGAAGTTGCGCTCGACCAATGTATTCCTATGATCGCATTCTTTGCATTGCGTTAACGCATTATTCTGCACAAAATATAAAGATCAACTGCTCTAATGCATTGGATGCTTGCGACCGCAATATTATAGAATTTATGCATTTGAAATACCCCCTCCCTCCTATGGGCTAAGCGCTAGGGGGTTGTTTTTTTAACTTCATATAAACTTCTATTTTGAAATTAAAGAATTAATTTCTCTTTTTCTAAAGTAGACTCTACCATATACTTGAGTTCTATTTTTTCATTTGTAGAGGGACATACTACTTAGTCAAGTCAAAGTTTTATTTTTAATATGGCTACAAACTACACAACAAAATATATAAATAAGTTTAGTAGAAAACATTTGTTAGTTAGAATTTTTTTTTTTTAAAAAGAAAGAAATTATCAAATCGTGGATCCCGTCCATGAGTTTGGCTTTGACTATGTCCAACGACGCTGACTGGATTAAAACCTAACCATGTATCGGGTACATAATTATCCTTCCCAAAAAACTACCCTATTTTTGTCAATACTTTGCATTCTCACTCTGTTTTTGAAAATTCTTTCACATCTACCCCATTTTTGTCATTAGTTTCAAAATCACAATATTCTTGAACTTTATTCCTATTCTTATTATGTTTATTTATGTATCCACTTCATTTTATAATAAATAATTTACAATTATTTTATATGTAAAAATTTCATGTTTTTAATTTTGTGACTAATTTTCAATATTTGATATTATTTTTTCATTTTTTTTTAAAATTATGCTCTTACATAAACATTTATAGAGATATTTTACTATATACATCTAAATGTTATCTTATTTTGTAGAAATGATTATTAAAAATGATCAATTATAGTCTAATTGAACCACAATCAAAGTTTCATTAATTAATTATAATAATTTATATAAAATTTTTCAAAATTTCCATTGTTACCAATATTTTCATAAAATCGAGACCTTGATATCGACATCGATATTTAAAAATAAAAGAAAATTTGTTCCATTTTTTAAAATGAGATTAAATTTCGATCAAGTTAAAAAGTGTTTTGAATAATCAAAAGTTGTAGCTTGTGAGTGATTGACGAGGCGATTTGGTCACTTGACCCAAAAGTCTAGCTTTTTGTTTTTGTTTCTTTTTCCTTTTTTGGATATTATTATTATTATTATTATTATTATTATATTGAAAATGATAAAGTCCAACATGCAATTATTAGGAACTTTGAACCTTATAAATTCTAACAATAAAAATCCTCAAAAGTCCAACATGCAATTTTCTATTCCAATTTTCGTAACCAACTATTGTAACCATTTTATTTTTTTTAGTTATTGAAAATTAAGTTTATCGATACTACTTCTACCTCCAAATTTTTTCATTTGTTATCTACTTTTCACCAATTATTTAAAAAACCAAACCAAATTTTAAAAACTAAAAAAGCTTTCAAAAAGGTTTTTTATTTTTGGAATTTGGCTAAGAATTCAACTATTGTACTTAAAAAAGATGCAAATTATGGCAAGAAATATAGATGATAAAAGCTTAATTTTTAAAAACAAAAACTAAAAATAAAATAGTTACCAAATTGGGGCCAACTTTTTGTTTTTTTGTTTTTTTTTTGTTTCTTTTATTATAAATATCATAAAAATAGATAGATGTCTATTGTTTAGTGTCAAAGTCATGTGTCAATCTTCATGTTGTCCATGTGCCTTGTAGTTATTCATACTTGGTATCTATGTAAGACCACATCCTACTTATCACTTTGCCTATAAATAATGACATTTGGTGGATCTTAAAATCACACACTTTGGTGAGAAATCCACTTCAAATTTTCATTAAAATTTCATATTAATAAATTTTCATAATTTTAGTTATTTTATTTATTTATATATTATTATATTATATTTTCTCCATATCCATTGTGCTCCTCAATTTCACAACACGTTGTCAGTACGAGCTCATGTTGCTTCTATCACCGAAGGTAGGTCCTAAAGATAGGCAAATTTTTTTCATTTATATTATAATTAATAAATAAAATATTATTTTGCATATTTAGTACATATTAAATTTCTAATATAAATACAATAATTCGTGATAGTGTTGCCATGACAAACCTTACAAAATTAGAATTCACAGCCCTTGACATTAATGACAATAATTATTTGTCATGGGTGCTCGAATTCACATGGATGCTATGAACTTGGAAGAAACAATTAAAGAAGAAATACGACATCCAGCCAAGGCAAAGCAAAAGCTATTAGTTTCCTTCGTCATCATCTCCACAAGGGATTAAAAATGGAGCATCTTATGATAAAAGATCCTCGTATCTTGTGGAAAAATTTGAAAGAAATATATGATCATAAAAAAAACGGTTATTCTTCCTAAAGCTCATTATGAGTTGATGTATTTAAGTCTATAAGATTTTAAATCAGTAAGTGATTATAATTCTGCATTATTTAAAATCAGTTCAAATTTTTTGTTATGCGGAGAGAAAATTATTGATGCTGATATGTTAGAGAAGACATTTTCTATATTAAATGTCTCAAATATGCTCTTGTAGCAGCAATATCGAGAGAAAAGTTTTAAATAATATTCTAAATTAATTTCATAAGGTTTTAAATAATATTCTAAATTAATTTCATGTCTTCTCGTGGCCGAACAAAATAACGAGTTATTAATGAAGAACCATGAATCTCGACCAACTGAAACAACACCATTCCTTGAAGTGAATGTTATGAATGTTAATCGTGGTCGAGGTCGTTGTCATGGTCGAGGTCATGATCGTGACAGAGGAAGAAATAATTATTATTTTTGTGATGGTCGTTCTAATCATTAAATTTCAAAAGAACCATACAAAATTATAATCACAAAGGAAAAGCTCCACAAGATAAGAGTTCAAAGAGTGTTGAAAATAAATGTTTCTGATGCGGAATGACTGGGCATTGGTCACGTACCTGTTGTACCTCAAAACACTTAGTTGACCTCTATTAAGCCTCACTAAAAGAAAAAGAGAAAAATGTGGAAGCAAAATTTGCATACCAGGATAATGACATATTTGACCTATCCCATATGACAAATTTGGATGTGGCGGATTTCGTTGAATCTCCCAAAGAGAAGATCGACACAGTTGATAGAACATTAAGTGTTTCTTTTGACTTTGAGAATATCTAGACTTAATGTTATTGTTTTTATTTTATCTATCTTTATATTTGTTTTAGTAACTTTTTTATATTTTAAGTGTTGTTTTTCTTATAGTAATTATTGTCTTTTAATGAAGAAATATTGATCATTTTCATATGTTGGGTGATTCAAAAATGAGAAAAGAAGATCTATGTCTAGCAGATAGTGCAACTACACACACAATACATACAAATAAAAAATACTTTTCCAAATTGACAATGCTGAAAGCAAAAATAAATACAATATTAGGTTCAAACTTGATCAAAAGTTTTGGAAAAACAAATATTATTTTTCCTATAGAAAAAAAATTTACAATTGACAATGTATTGTTCTTTAGTCAATCAAAGAGAAATCTACTTAGTTTTAAAGATATACGTTGCAACAGTTATCATATTGAGACTGATAGAAAGAATAATATGAAGTATCTTTATCTCATGTCCACTGTCTCATATGAAAAACGTATACTGGAAGAGTTGCTTGCGTTATCTTCTGGATTAAATTATACTCATATACGAGTAATTGAAACATATACAACAATGAACCTGAAGTTTATGAATCTAGACATATTTACAATTGGATATATAATGATGAGAAGAATTATTGATAATTCAAATAAATACCTATTAAAGAGCCAGAAGATTCTTCAATTTAATGAATTATCATGTGATGCTTGTTTTCAAAGAAAATTAATAATTAGACTATCACCAGCTAAAGTAGGAACTGAATCACCTGTATTTTTAGAATGAATTCATTGTGATATATGTGGACTTATTAACCCACCAAGTGGACCATTTAGATATTTTATAATATTAATAGATGCATGGAGTAGATGGTTACTCGTGTGCTTATTATCAAGTCGAAATCTTGCATTTTCAAGATTACTTCTCAAAAAATTAAGTTAAGAGAACAACTTTCTGATTATACAATTAAGACTATTTGTCTTGATAATGCTTGTAAATTTACATCCCAAACTTTTGATAACTATTGTTTGTCAATTGGGATAAGTGTTGAATATCCTGTAGCTCATGTTCATGCATAAAATGGTTTAGCAGAATAATTTATAAAACGTTTGCAATTAATTGCTAGACCATTACTTATGAGAGCTAAGCTTCCTTCATCTGTATGGAGACATGCTATTTTGCATGCAATGTCACTTGTATGCATTAAACCAATAGCTTATCATAGTACTCGCCATTATAACTAACTTAAGGTCATGAGCCAAATATTTCACATCTGAGAATTTTTGGATGTGCAGTATATGTTCCAATTACTCCACCACAATGCAGTAAGATGGGTCTTCAAAGGAGGTTAGGAATATATGTTGGATATAATTACCCACCAATTACTAAATATCTTGAACCCCTGATGGGTGATGTATTTACTGCATGATTTGTTGATTGTCATTTTAATGAGACAAATTTTCAAAAATTAGGGGGAGGAATTAAGAATTTGGAAAAAGAAATTACATGGAATGCATCATTATTGTCTCATTTAGATCTAATTAAGAAGTTGGAAAAAGAAATTACATAGAATGCAACATTAATGTCTCATTTAGATCCCCATATAGATCAATGTGAACTTGAAGTTCAGAAGATAATTCATTTGCAAAAATAGCAAATCAATTGCCAGATGTATTTATAGATGCAAAAAAAGTAACTAAGTCACATATACTAACTGCAAATGTTTCATAAAAAAAATTGATATCTTAACACAACAAGCTGTAACTAATGAGTCTGGAACACACCAGAAGTTTGGTAGACCAGTGAGTTCCAAAGATAAAAATCCTCGAAAAAGAAAAATAATTAATAGTAAAAAAGACTTGGTTGAGGATATAAATACTCATGAAGAAATCCTCGACATGACTAGTGAGGAAGATGAAATATCTAAAGAAAATAATGAGATTTCAATAAACTATGTCACAACGGAAAAAAGATGGAATCAAACTAATGTAGTTATTGACAACATTTTTCCGTATAATGTTGCTCATGATATTATATCTGAAAGTGAGGATCCTGAACCAAAATCTATTAAAGAATGTCAACATAGAAAAGATTAGCTTTAGTGGAAAGAAGCAATCAAGATTCAAAACGACAGGTTTTTGAACAATAATTCAAACATCAGAAGGTGTCAAACTTGTAGGATACAAATGGGTATTTGTGAGGAAAAGAAATGAAAATAATGTGATCACAAGATATAAAGCAAGGCTATTTGCACAAGATATTTTCGCAAAGACTTGGTATTGATTATGAGGAGACAAATTCTCTAGTGGTGGATGCAATTACACTAAGATATTTAATTGGTCTGACTGTGTAGTTTGGATATGCATCTTATGGATATAGTCAAAAAATATTTATATGGATCTCTTGGTAATTATATTTATATGAGAATCTCATAAAGATTTAAGGTACCTGAAACACATATATATCAAATACCCGAAAATTATATTCCGAGCCGGAGCTTAACCTGAGTCTCGGTTAAGAACGGCGATGATCTACGTTTCACACGGCACACGATTCCATGGATAGTTTCATTCGAGATCGTGATGGAGGACATAGCTTACGATCATCGGCTTNCATCGGCTTCCCACCCTATTAAACTTCCCAAGTTTGTCTCTCTTTTTGACTTTTAAGTGAAAAAAAAGGGGGGGGTGACAATCGGTTCAATAAAGTTACAGAGATCGCTATATGGATTAAAACAATTAGGACGAATGTGGTACAATCGACTGAGTTGATATTTGTTGAAAGAATGATATAAAAAAAAATCCAATATGTCTATATATTTTTATAAAGAAATCACAACCTGAGATTTACTATATGTTGACAATTTGAGTAAAAACTCCTGAAGAGATTTCAAAGACAATAAAGTTTCTGAAGAAAGAAATTAAGATGATAAATTTTGTCTTAACTTGCAAATAAAGCATAGAGCAAATGAAATTGCATAAATTTATACATAAAAAATCTTTTCTGGATTACATACATCATTGAATACTCCTACGGTAGTTCATTCACTTGATGTGAAAAGGATATATCACCTGATCTTAGAAAGATGATGAAGAATATTTAGTCCCAAAGAACCATAAGTTTTGAAAAATAAGTGCACTTATATAACTTTACTAGTTCATACACGGCACTTTGTAGTATTTTTCAGTAACTTTGTTATATATATATGATATTCCTCCAAAAGAAGGATATTGGACTAGAGTTAAATGTATGGTACGTTTTATTTGAGAATTACTTTAAGTTGATTTATTTTATTCTAAAAATCTAATTGTGATCTAGTTGGTTGTGAAGATGCAGGTTAGTTATCTAGCCCATACAAGCTAGATCTTAAACATGTTACTTAGTACATGAAGAATAATTTTTATATCATGATGATCAATGAAACAGACCATGACGGCTACTTCCTCAAATCATGTTGAAATTTTAGCAATTCACAGAGGCTAGTCGAGAATTTATATGGCTAAGATCAATGACTCAGTACATTCGTGAAACATGTGGCTTGTCTTCTAATAAAAATCTTCCAACATTATTATACGAAAACAACATAGCTTGCATAGCCCAAATCAAAGGAGGATATATTAAAGGAGATAGAACAGAGCATATTTCACCGAAGCTTTTCTACACTTATGATCTTTAAGAAAATGACGGCATCACTACACAACAAATTTGTTCGAAGAATAACCAGTAGACTTATTTACAAAGGCATTACCAACCGTAACTTTTGAAAAATTGGTGCGCAACATTGGAATGTGGCGACTCAGAGGTCTTAAGTGATGTTTTCATGAAGGAGAGTAATTATATTGTATTATTCTAGGAGTATATATTATATGAAATATGTACTCTTTTCCTTCACTAGGTCTTTTTCCAATTGAGTTTTTTCTAGTAAGGTTCTAACAAGACATATTTCATATATATATATATATATATAGACATCTAAGAGGGGAGTATTATAAATATTATATAATAAATAGATGCCCATTGTTTAGTGTCCTAAAAGCCATGTGTCAATCTTCATGTTGTCCATGTGTCTTGTAGTTATTCATGCTTGGTGTCCATGTAAGACCACATCCTACTTGTCACTTTAAGTGGCATTCGATGGATCTTAAAATCATACACATTGGTGGGCTAATCCACTTCAAAATTCCACTTAAATTTCTATATTGCCCCATTTTTATAGTTTTAATTATTTTATAATTTTATTTTATTATTATATCATATTATATTTATTTATTTATTATATTTAAATATATATTATTATATTATATTTTCTTCATATCCATTGTGCTCCTCAATTTCACATCTTTTTTCTTTTTCCATTATTATTATTAGTAGTATTTTGAAATAATAAGGTCCAACATGCAATTATTAGGTACTTTTTTAATATAAATTATTAGGAACTTTCTATAAATTCTAAGAATAAAAATCCATTGTTAAAAAGGTTAGAAATTTTGATTTATATAATTTAAGTAATTGATAATTGTTGTTGTTATACACACGGTGATGATTAGTGTAATATTGAAGAAGTAATTATCAAATGTAAACCTCTTCATCCCATATCGTGAAAAATTACAAGTTGTGTAGTGTTATGTGAAGTTGGAAAAATTGAGGAGTCTTTATGTTATTTTATGAAATTTAAAACTAACCTAACAGGATTAGTGATGGAGAGTTTTAAAGAAGATATAGTTCTCTCTCTTCATCTTTCAATCTCTGCATCTTTTGTTGATTCCAGAAAAGAGAATAACACGCTCTCTACCAATTTAGGAATAACATTTATTGTTTGGGATATTTAATTATCAATGGAATCATCAAGTAAGTTTACCCTGTAAATTTTATCATATAATATGTGTTTTGGTTGATTTAATTATTCTATTAAGATCGACTTGTGTTAATCACTTCTACATTGATTTTAATTGAGAAATTAATCATTTGGTATCAGAGTTGATCAAATATGAATTAAATCATCAATTTAGGATTGATGAGGATTTGGGTATTTTCTCATTTAAAGTTCATTAATTAAAATTGATGTTGTTAAGTAGTTTTTATGGCATAATTAAAAGTAATTGGCTTCACTAAACAGAAATTGCAGTTATGGAGATTAGAATCCAATTGCAATTAAAAGTAATTGAAATCCAATTTCAGTTATGGAGATTCTGAAATGAAATTTGGATTATTTTTTGTTCTCAATATTAAATAGAAATTGCTTGAAATTAATTTGGTATTACTATTAAATCAATAATTTAAGTTCACATCATTTAAATCTTTAATATTTTAGTGAATACGTCAATCATCAAAGTGGTTAAATGATTTAAATTATATATAAATATTTATATGATATAACATCACAAATGACATTTAAGAATGATAAACATTTATAGTTATTAACATGAAGTTACACGGTTACCCAAAATTAGATCTTACTCATTTAATAACAATTGAAATAAGTTATGAAGTTTGTTTAATTAATGTATAATGTATATCCAAAGATAACTTGTATGTTAAACAAACTTAGTTATTGACCTTATGTATATTATATGAATGATCCATGATTGATAGTTATTGGTTGTGTTTAGATTTAGCCCTAAGTTGAATTTAAATGCAATCTTTTGATATATATTATAGTTTGAATAGTGGTTTAAATTCAAATCAATTAATATGCAAGATGTAAATGTTTATAGTGATCTCTACCATGTCAAATATAACTGCCAGTAGTATCAAGTTTAATGGGCAGAACTATGATGATTGGATCAAATATGTCAACTTAAATGCTGGCTTTTTGGGACTCAATTCAGCTCTAGTTATGGATGAGTCCACTAAACTGATTAATATTAGTTCGGAGGTAGACAAGAAACTGTGGGAGAACTGGGAAAGGTCGAATAAGCTTTTGATGAGCTTTCTTATGTTTAGTATAGCATCTAGTATTAAGCCTTCCCAGCCCAAGACTGAAAAAGTGAGAGAAATTTTGGCTGAAATTAAGAAATATTATGTAAGGTTACCTAAATCTCTACCAAATACCGAATGAAGGCTAGAATTGAAGGTGTGAGGATATATAGAATTGTGTTAGACACAGGCCATTGGCTTGATCTAGAGAAGTGCCTATATGTTCCTGAGTGCTCTAGAAATCTTGTTTCTGTTTCTAGGTTGGATGTTAGGATTTGATTTTAAGATTGGACATAGTTTTTTTTTCATTGTAATGTGGAACAAACCTATGTGGTTCTGGTTTATTGTTGGATACTTTGTATTGTTTTAATCTAAATTCTACTTTTGTTAATTCCCTGTTTAATGTTGAATGTGATGTTGGTATGAAAAGGAATGCACCAAATGAGTCTTTTACTGATTTATGGCAGAAAAGACTCGGTCATATATCCAAAGAAAGGATTTTGAGACTAATAAATAGTTAAATTTTATCTCAATTGGATTTTACCAATTGGAACGATACTTGTGTGGACTGCATTAAGGGTAAGCAAACCAAATAATTTTTGTCCTTTTGATGTACTATCTTGGGGCGGTGAAAGGTATTCCATCACCTTCATCGATGATTACTCTAGGTACTATTACCTGTAGTTACTGCATGAAAAAACTCAATCTGTTGATGTCTTTGAGATATTCATTACGAAGGTTGAAAGCAGTTAAATAGAAAAGTTAAGGTAAGACGTTCCGATAGAGGTGGTGAATATTATAGAAAGACATCAGAAGTCGGACAAGTTCCAAATCCATTTAAAAAACTCCTTGAATCTAATGGCATTTGTGTTCAGTATACAATGTCTAGATCGCCACATCAAAATGGTGTAACAGAAAGGTGTAATAGTACATTGATGGAAATGGTGAGGAGTATGATGAACGATAGTACTATACCTATTTCATTGTGGATCTGTGCATCGAGGACAACTGTATACATATTGAATAGGGTACCTAGTAAAGCAGTCCCTAAGATACCTTATGCAGTGGACATCTAGGAAGCCTAGTTTAAGACATCTTCATTTGTGAGGCTGCGAAGCTAAAGTGAGGATATATAATTCACATGAAAAGAAGTTAGATTATATGACTATTAGTGGTTATTTCATTGGATATCCAGAAAGGTCAAAAGGGCATAGATTCTATTGTCCTAACCATAATACGAGAATACTGAACAACAAATGGATGCTCCAAACCCAATTACAGATGTCATTGTTCAAAAAGAGGAGGAAAATGCTCAAGTTAATCAACAAGTGCAACCTCAAGAAGAAATAACATTAAGGAGGTCTACTAGAGAGAAAAGACCAACTATTTCAAATGAGTATATAGTTTATGCATTTCAGCATGGTAGTGATTTGAGCATTGATAATGACCCGATCTCTTTTGATCAAACCATGAATGGTGAAAATTCTGATAAGTGGTTGATGGCTATGAAGGAATAACTGAAATCTATGGATGACAACAATGTCTGGAAAATGACATAATTGCCGAAAGATTCTAAAAGAGTTAACTGCAATTGGGTCTTTAAGACGAAGCGAGACTCTAAAGGCCCGAGAGGTACAAAGGTAGACTTGTTTCCAAAGGACTCAAAAAGATGGCATTGACTACAAAGAGGTTTTCTCTTCGGTTTCTAAAAAGGACTCTTTAAGGATTGTAATGACTTTTGTAGCTCATTTTAATCTTGAGCTTCACCAAATGGAAGTTAAAATAGACTTTCCTAATGAAGATTTGGAAGAATAGGTATATATGGACCAACCTCAAGGTTTTGAGATCGCAAGTGAAATAAATTTGGTATGTAGATTGAAGAAATCAATCTATGGATTAAAACAAGCTTCCATACAATAGTACTTGAAGTTTAATAATACCATATTTTCATATGGATTTATAGAAATGATTGTTGGTCGGTGTATCTATATGAAGATTGTAGATGATATTCTTCTTGCCGCTAGTGATCGTGGGTTATTACATAATGCTAAGAATTATATTTCTAGCAATTTTAAGATGAAGTATATGGGTGAGGTTTGATTGGAATAGAAATATTTTGAGATAGATCACAAGAAATTTTGGGACTATCTAAAAAAAGCTTACATCAACAAAGTTTTAGAAAGATTTAAGATGGAATCATGTACACCTAGTCCAATACCCATCCAAAAAGGGGATAAGTTCAGTCAATCCGAAGGTCCCAAGAATTATTTGAAGCGTAAAGAAATAAATAGTATTCCTTATGCTTCTTTAATCGGGAGTTTGATGTATGCTCAGACCTTTACTAGGCCGAATATAAGTTTTGCATCGGTATGTTGAGTTGTTATCAATCAAATCTTGAACTATTTCATTGGAAAGTTGGAAAGAAGGCTTTAAGATACTTGCAAGGCACTAAAGATCATATACTCACATATCGAAGAACTAGTAATCTTGAGGTTATTGGTTACTCGGACTTAGACTATGCTAGATGTTTGGATACCCGAAAATCCACATTTGACTTTTGTTCCTTCTAGCTAATAGAGCTATCTCATGGAAGAGTGGTAAGTAGTCTGTCATTGCTACTTCCACTAAGGAGGCTGAATTTGTGGCATGCTTTGAAGCCATAATTCAATCGTTGTAGCTGCACAATTTTATTGGTGGTTTAAGCATTGTTGGTACCATTTATAAACTAATGAGGATATATTGTGATAATGCGGCAGCTGTATTCTTCTATAAGAATGATAGATACTCCAAGGGTGGCAAACATATAGATTTAAAGTATTTATCCGTTAAAGAAAAGGTGCAAAATCAAAGAGTTCAAATAGTGGATATTGACACTAATGATATGATTGCGGATTCGTTGACTAAAAAACTAGCTCCTAAGACATTTGCTGGTCATGTGAATGAAATGAGAGTAGTCGCAAAGTCCTTATATGGCTAATAATTGGTCATACATGTATAAATTTATGTCTAGCACATTTATGTTTATTTGGAACCCTAGATGTCAATGTCTGTGGAGTTTGCTTATCTATGAATCATATTTCAGTTATACATATTTTGTTATGATTGTAGGTTTTGGGTCTTATTTTAAGACATTGTGAGATAAGATATTTTCGAGTGTTGATCTCATCAAATTGTGATTGTTTGAATTGGATTGACTTGTGATACATGGAAGGAATCGGGACGTTTGTCAGGCCCGTAACTGCCATGATTCCGTCAGTTTAGTTCTTACGAAGTTGTGACTTGTATATTACATTATTAATGTGAGCTTGAATTTTGTTAATATGTTGTATATTTGTCATATATGAATCAACAATGTATCATCTTTGGATGGACAATGTATATCTAACTATACTTAGTAGACTTTTTTTTGTAAGTTTTAACTTCATGATTATATAATAAAATTCTAACATTGTATAAAATAATAAATGTCAAGATCTTTGAATAAGATAATTTTCATAATAATATGCTTTGATCCATGATGTTGATCTAGTAAAAGATTGAGTTTCTCTCTTTTGTCCTTCTATTAGAACTTGATTAGGTTTCTTGATGAAGAGAAAATAAATATTTAATGAGGCAGAGATGATCAATTCTCAGAGTTTTATCTTTATATAGACACCTCCTATGCGTTTAATTAGAACATTATCTTTTACTTAATTGACCTAACAAAATAATAAGTCTAAAAGATAAAATAATAGATGATACTCATGAACCAGATTAATGATAATATCAAATCTTTTTTTTTTTTTTTGGAAAATTATTTCAAATGGTAAAACTATTGAAAATATTTACAAGATATAGCAAAAGTTTATAACTATCAATGATAGACGTTGATAGACACTGATAGACTTCTATCAGTGTTTATCAATGTCACTGATAGACACTGATAGACTTCTATCAGTGTTTATCAATGTCACTGATAGACACTGATAGACTTCTATCAGTATTTATCAATGTCACTGATAGATACTGATAGAAGTCCATCAGTTTCTATCAACGTCTATCATTGATAATTCTAAAATTTTACTATATTTTGTAAATGTTTTGGTTCATTTTTTTATATTTGAAAACATCCAAACTTTTTTTGTATTTACTATTAATAGTGGATCTATATGAATGTTTATATATCTTAATCAAATTTATACATGTTTTCCTTTGAGAACATGTTCAATTTTGTTGGCTTATATTATCATTCTTTTTGCATTATACTATAGTCATCTTAAATCTATATGAAAATATTTAGGCTTCGTTTGGTAACTATTTTTTTTTTTTTTTTTTTTTTAAAAATTAAGTTTATGAATACTACTTCTACCTTCAAATTTCTTCATTTGCTATCTACTTTTCACCAATAATTTTTTAAAAAAAAACTACTGTCAAATTTTGAGAACTAAAAAAGTAGCTTTCAAAAAGTTGTTATTATTTTTGGAATTTAACTAAGAATTCGACAATTGTACTTAAGAGAGATGAAAATCATTGTAAGAAATGTTGATGAAATATACTTAATTTTAAAAAATAAAAACAAAAAACTAAGGCCCCATTTGGTAACCATTTTGTTTTGTTTGTATTTGTTTTTTAAAATTAAGTTTATGGATATTACTTCCACCTCTAAATTTGTTCCTTTATTGTCTACTTTTCACCAATGGTTTAAAAAATCAAGCCAAATTTTGAGAACTAAGAAAAAGTAACTTTCAAAAAATTGCTTTTGTTTTTAGAATTTGGTTCAAAATCCAACCATTGTACTTAAAAGAAAGATGCAAATCATTGTAAAAAATATTGATAAAATAGGTTTAATTTTTAAAAGTAAAAAAATAAAATGATTACTAAACGAGTACTAAATGAATTATCTAATAGAACTTAAATGAATAAAAGTTGGTAGGATTAAAATGGTAAGTAGATAATAATGGAATATAAAGTATAAATATTATATTGGAGTGTGGAAGAGAATTCCAAAAAGATTTTGGTAATAATGTGAAAAAAAAAAAAAAAGTTGTAATAATAATAAGAATCGTAATATGGAAGGCCGTGCGGTCAAATACCGTGTGCTGCCCGGTTGCCCCAAATTTCCTACCAAGTTTCTCCATTGTTATCATTTTTTTCCTTTTCGACTATTTTCAACTTTGGTCTCACATTCTTTCAACTTTGGTTTCACATTTCCAATAAAACCAAGACTCATTTTTTTAATAATAAATAAATAAAAGGAAAGTTGGTTTTACAATTTTATCATTGAGATTTGAGTTTTGTTTCAATTTAGTTTCATGATTTCAAGACTTACATTTTTAATCTCGAATTTTCAGTAAATACTCGCTTTCAACTCGTAGTATTAATGTTTATTAATTAATTTAAAAGATTTAGAATAATTATAATTAATTAATTTTTACTATTTTTTCATCATTCATAAATTAATCAATAGACATTAACACTAAAGACTAAGATGAGTATTTAGTAAAAAACTAGGGTTAAAAGTGTACAATTTGAAACCTAAAATCAAATCGAAACAAAATTCAGATCTCTAGAGTAAAATTGTAGCGTGTTGAAATCTAGGAACTAAATTGAAATCAAACTCAAACCTTAAGGACTATAGGTGTAACATTTTGAAACCTAAATGAAAATTAAACCCAAAACCTAAGAATCAATAAGGTATTTTACCTAAATAAAATGATCCAATTAGCCAACTTAAACTTAGCTAGTTAGTTAAGATATTATGATTGCATTTGAGATTGTTTTTTAAAGCGTTAAAAGTAAATATGTAAAAACATTAACGATCGTGAATGTTTGGTAGGATAGATTGTGAACGAATATATTAACATCATTTTTTTTAACCCACATTCATTTTCTCACTTTTCTTAATAGGATCTGCTGGTGAAAATTTTAAGTTTTAAAAGAAAAAAAAAGGCTTGTTTGAGAATCTCACATTGCTTAGTTTAGGAAGTGGAATCTCCTTCTTATACTCCCATCTTAAGTTGTTATTTTAGTTTTTAATTTTATTTTTTATAAAAATAAATTAAAGAAAAAGGTCGTTCCAGTCATCCACCCGCGTTGTCGTTCCAGTCTTCCACCTGCGTCTTACGCCCACATTCTACGACTGGGTGCGCTTCTCTCCCTGACGATTTCGTGTCGCAATTGGCTTTCAAGGCCTATAAAAAGCACGAGCCTTTCATCAGTTTTCACAGCCCCTCTCGATTTCTTCTGAATTCTTTACTTTCTATTCTTGTTTCCCGATCATTTTAATCTTGAAGTTTGTACTACGGAGAAGCCAACTGTCCCGAAAGAAGATTCGATTGAATAAAAAATAAAAGAAGCTTCTGATTGGGAAGAAAACGATTTTTTGTATAAAAACTTTATATTAAATGGTTTGACTGATGATCTGTATGATTACTATAGCATAATGAAGACAACAAAGGAAGTTTGGGATGCCTTACAGAAGAAATACGATACCAAGGAGGTCGAGTCGAAAAAGTATACTGTGTCATCTGTTACCTTAAGTTCTAGATGATGGATGAAAAATCTGTGGAGGCCCAGTCCATGAACTGCAGAAGATAGCCCATGAAATATTAAGTGAAGGTATGCCCCTTTTACGAGCAATTCCAAGTTTTCATTATTATTGATAAGCATTAGGTTTTATGTCCTAAAACTCATGGTTTGTAAACAGTATAACTTATTCTGAAAATTCAATAAGTTGTTATTAAATGTATTGTTTTTTAGAAATCCAATAAACCTAAGTCCCTTGACTATTACATGAGTACTTGAACTTTATGTGGAGATATACAAGTGGATCAAGTTCAAGTAAATAATCAAAATGATTTATAGTATATGAGTAAGGTTGGGTGTCTTATTCTGGTAACACTATTGGATGCGGCCTACTCTATAGTTGTTACAAAGAGTTGTAAAGTGCTACATACAAAGTGATCCTAATTCGTGCATGTTATGATATAAGAAGTGGGAGTGTCCTGTGCAAATGAGTCAAGATCGGACCAAGAAACTTGTCACTCTTACTTTATAACGTTGTTTACTATTTAAGACTGACTATTTTAAAGCGATGACCTAGATAACTTAACCTTAATCCTGAGCTAACTATGAACTCCTGTTTGTTCGGGATTATCCTTTGATCTGTAAACGGTGAGAGTAGACCAACTGTCTCTGCTCAATAAGTTTTCCATTTTGGGGATAAGACTGAATGAATAGCTGGAGACATAGGGTGTAAGATGGAATTCACTCCTACCCGAATAGGGTTAATTGAGAGGTTGTTCCCTTTAAGTGTTGATTCTAGGTCTTGAACAAGAGGCCTCACCCTCTCATTGGCCTGAGAGGGATTCGATTTGTTAATTGGATCACAAATTAATTGTTCATTAGGGAATCAGTGGGACTTAAGGAACAAGAGGTAATTTCGGGGGTAAAATAGAGATTCGACCCAGCCATTATTACGAATAACCTATGAAGGGTTAACTTACTAATCATGGTTATATCAAGTGAACATAATATATCTAGAGGAGAGTTCAACTATGGACTTTAGTGGAATCACCCATTAGTTAACGAATGAGGGTTAGTTTGGTCTAATGAGTTTAGCTGATTAATCTCGGATCATTGGAGCCCATGATTTGTAGGTCTGCGAGGTCCCCCTACTAGCTCATAAATTGATTACCTCTAGAGTAGCGTGATAAGTTAATTTGAAGTGTTAAAATTAGAATTAAATGAAATTAGAGAAATAATATTTAAATATTTGAAGATGGAATTGTGTAAAAATTAGTATAATATTTGATATTAAAATAATTAGAATTATTTAAATTGTTTAAACAATTATTTATTAATTTTATTCAAAAAATTAATTTATGAAATTAATTTGGTAAAATTAATAATATTTTCAATTTTATTAAAAGAATTGATTTATGAAATCAATATTTTAGAAATTGGAAAAAAGAAGGAAAAATCACAAAATGGAAAATTGGTTTTTTCCATTGTCTTCATCAAGTAGCTCACTAACAACCCACTTCTCAAGCTTCATTAACTCCAAGCATGAGCTACATCTCATGCAGTAAATCTCTTTGCATGATTGTCTGCAATATATTGAAGAAATTGGAGTATTTTAAAGTAAGGGCAACCGATCAAATATTTCTGAAAAATTTGGATGAAGAAAGGTGTTCGTTGCTATTGTGAGCTTCTCTCCAAATTCTCTTAATTCAGGTTTATTTTGAGTCTCACAACTCAATCTAGAGCACCAAGAGGATAGTAGGGAAGATCTTGGGGTGGTCTACAACAAAATTCAAAGGAGATTTGCAGCTAGATTCAAGCTTTGGGGAAGTTCTACAAAGGTATATCATGAAACCCATTTATTTCTGTTGAAGCATGTTTTCATTTCTGTCAAAATTAATGAATTAAAGTGCTTATGGATCCTAGTCACTTCCAATGCACAATGGTACGTTCCAACAATAAGTTGCCTTCTTTGTGGAAGGATTTTAAAAACATCTTGAGGCATAAGACCAAGAAGTTTCCCCTAGAGAGTCTGATCACCCAGCTGAGGATTGAAGAAGAAGCCCGAAAGTAGGACCTGGGAGGAGGTGAACATTGTTTTTGAGAAATCAACCTCTACCGTGATAAAGTCTGACCAAAAGTCCAAGAGAACCAAGAGGAAATATCAGAATTGTGGTTCCAGCAACCAGAACAAACAAAAAAAGCAGAAACCCCCATCGAGAGAAACACTACAGTTCCTTTGCTTTGACTGTTAAAAACTTGGACACATGTCTAGGAATTGTAGGAACAGATATCGTCCTGCTGGTCAGTCGAACATGACAGAAGAACCGTTAGTTGTCATGATCACAGAAGTAAATGTGATTGATGGTTCTGAGGGGTGATGGATAGACACCGGCACTACGTGCCATGTTTGTCACAACCTTAGTCTCTTTAAAACTTATACTGAAACTAAGGATAAGAATGTTCTGTTGGGGGATCGCCACTCAACAAAAGTTGCTGGAATCGGCAAGATGGAGCTAAATTTTACATTCGAGAAGACTCTCACCTTGAAGGATGTCATGCACACTTCAGAGATAAGAAAGAACTTGGTCAGATTTATATATCCTTACTAAGAATAATGTATTCGTAGGGAAGGTTTATGCAATCGAGAGAATGTTTAAATTAAACCTAGACATAAATAAAATGAAATCTTCTTTTTATATGTTGCGTTCTTTGAATGTTTGGCATGCCAGACTTTGTCATGTTAATAAGGGATTAATTAGTAACATGATTAGGCTGGAAATGATACCTAAGTTATCCATGAATGAATTTGATAAATGAAAATATTGTAGTTAGGCAAAAATAACTAAGACTCCACATAAATCTGTACTAAGGGAATCTGAGCCTCTAGATTTAATTTATTCTGGCTTATGTGAATTTCATGGCATCTTGACTAGAAACAGTAAAAGATATTTTATTACTTTCATTAATGATTGCTCTGATTTCACCTTTGTATATTTGTTGGAAAACAAAAGTAATACGTTTGATGCTTCCAAATTGTTTGTAATTGAAATAGAAAACCAGTTTAACAGAAAGATTAAAAGACTTCGCAATGATAGGGGAATCGAGTATGACTCATACAGTTTTAATGAATTCTTTAACTCACATGGAATAATACACGAAAAGAATGTATCTTACTTTTCTGAAATGAACAAAAAAATCGAAAGGAAAAATAAAACTTTAGTCGAGCTAGCAGTTGTTATTTTACTCGGTTCATGAGCCGCATCTTATTGGTTGGGTGAAATCATCCTAACCGAGTGTTATGTTCTAAATATAATATCAAAATCTAAAAATACAACTTCACCTTACATAGTTCTCAAGAATAAGAAACCAAATTTTTCATACTTTAGAACTTGGGGATGTCTAGGTTTTGTAAGAATTCCAGATCCCAAAAGAAGAAAGCTTGCTAGTAGAGCCTATGAATGTGTCTTTATAGGTCATGCCATAAATAGTAAAGCCTATAGGTTCTATGACCTAGTAAATCAAGTGATCATTGAGTCAAATGATGTTGACTTATCTGAGAGTAGATTTCCCTTTAAATTGAGTCAATACTTAGAATTACAGATTGGTGATTTTGTTGATTATCTGTAATTTGTAAAATTCCTTTATTGCTCATTAATAAATTAATTCTTCTCAAAGTGGATGTAGATCAAACTGGTCGAACCACTATATATCTTGGTGTTCTTTATTGTTTTCGATTTATTTATGCTGATTGTTTGCGTTTTGTTTGGTCATCTAAGTTAGGTTCAGAAACTCTCACATGTCCATTGGCAGATAGCGATTCCAACAAGATCTTACTAGCTTTAAAAGTAGATTCTCGTAGAATCATGTAATATTGTTTCAAATTGATTAGTTCAGTGTCACTATTTTTCTAAAAAAATAATTTCATTTTTAAAAACTCGTATATTTCTCATATATTTAACGAATAGTTTCATACTTTAGCCGACATAATATAAACTTAAGTTTAAAGCATATATGCAATATCATTTTAAATTATTGTTTAAAAATATAAATTATAAAAAAACATGCAAAATTTGATTTGGTCTATTGTAGTCATTATTATTTATCACAATAATTTAGCATTATTGATCAAACATTGTAGTATACATTTTTTAGGTTTAATACCGAAATTTAGAAAAACTAATTTATTTAATTGTATAGTTAATTTTTTTAAATTACAATTGTCATCCATTATTTTAAAAATTGTAATTTCAAACTAAAACTATTTCAGAGACTAAATAATTTTTAAATTATTCATTTAGCTTCCACTTTATAAGTTTATTTCTTTGGCCATGACTACCTCCCGTGGACAGAAGATAATTGTGATCGAATGGCATCGAATGTCGAAAATTAACCTGCAAAACAAAAATCGGTTACAAGCTGAGTCGCGAAGCTCGTTCTTTTTAAGACATTTTGCGGCTCTGTCCCTTGTGTAAGCAGTTCAACTATGCTTACGTTGTCTCAAGGATAAAACAGCCTAGAAAAAGAAATGTTGTGTAGAAACTGATGGAACTCGACACAATATATAGGTCTTGAAGGTCAACGATTATGCAAAACAAACGAGGAAAGAAGCGCACGAAACTATGGAATGCGCGCAAGGGCCACGTGAGAAGACTTTCTCCATTCCTTTTTAATAATAGTAAAAATAAAGAAATAAAATAAAGAATATTATTTTTAATAAAAATATTTCCACACACACGCCCACCTCACCCAATCGGACTACGGCACACACGCACGTGTGAGATATCCACCATACCCACATTTGCCTATCTCCCCACCCATCTAAAACATGAATACTTTGGAGTCCAAATCCACAACTCAAGGTGGGAATTTATAAAGGAGATTCCACTTTTAATTTTAGCAACGTGAGATTCTCAAACTGTTTTTTTTCTCATTTAAAATTAAATTTTCACTAACAATTTCAGAATATTTAAATGATATAAAAAAAAATTGTTTCGATATTAAGTAATTTTCCAAGATTTTTTCTTTTGACAAAAAAAAAGTATTTTAATCAATAATAAATTAGTAACAGTTGCACACGTGGGGGTTTAGAGATGAAAAATGAAAATTTGTTTGCTTGATGGGAAAATAATAATAAAAAATAAATAAATGACGCGACTATGTTAACACTCACCATGCACTTCCATCTTATCTTCCATGTTCTCCATATTCTAATGCAATTTTCAAATACTCAATTAATAATATTAATTATTTCAATAATAAAATATTGTAGATGCCGGAAAATGAATCAAACGCTAAATTTATAATTAAAAAAAAATTAGTCAAAATGTCCTATAAGATTAAAAAAAAAATTGAACACAGTGAGATGTCAAAAGACGTACACACTGCGACGTTCAAGTCAGTTTTTAGTTTGTGAGTAACTTGACAATAAAAAAAGGCATAGAATTTTGGGTATACCTTTGATCAATGACTTTGATAATCTATGTAGGCTAGTAAAATTTATGACTAACGCTTGAGCTTATAATTGCTTCTCTTAAATTTCTGAAAATGTTGAGCTATTACTCATTGGGTGGTTGCACTACCATCACTTAAGGTTGTAACCGATGCTTAAGTGCATTACCCATTCAACTTATCGACATTTTTCTTTATCGATTGTTTGTGAGAATCCGCTCCTAAATTAATCACTCTAAAGTCCTCCGAGGTCTTTCATGGATCCTCTAAGGTCCTCCATGTGACTCTTAGGTTCTCCATGGGTCATGCAGAGGTCCTCCAAGGTCCTCTATGTGATTCCTATTATTGGGGTTGATGTCCTAAATCTCGTGGATCATATAGTTTGTAATTGTCTTGTACAAACAGTTTATTTATTTAATAAAATTTGAGGTATTTTATTCGGCATTTAGTAGCATTAACCCACAAAATTAATAAACAAATATCCAAGGTTATCTTTTGTAGCTTAAACATATATGTAGAAACATACAGGTGGATTGTATTTAAGTGATAACCTGAACGATCTGTAGTAAATGGATAAGGTTGGGTACCTTATCTTGGTGATACTACGAATATAGTCCACTTTGTAGATGTTACAATTGTTGTAAAGTTTTACAAATGAACTTATCCTAATCATTCATGTAGAGACATGTGAGCAGGGTGTTTTATACAAAAGGGTTTGTATAAAATCGGACCACGAAATGAATAGTCTCATTATATAACACCGTTAATAGTAGAGATTTACGTTTTACCATAATGACCATAGGTGTGACATGACCTGAAATTCTGAGTGAATTGTGAACTTCTGCCTATGAAGGCGGTCCTTTGATCTACATGGTTGAGAGTGGTCATTTCGCCGACTCAATATGCCTACCATTTTGGGGATTCGTCTGATTGGGAAGCTGAGAATACAACTATACAAGACGAAATTCACTCATCCCCTATGTCAGGGTAAGTAGATAAATTCCTCCCTTAAGAACTAATTCTGGGTCTTGAACAATGTGACACCACACCCTCTCTTGACCCAAGAGAGATTTGCTCATAATCGGACTATGACTTATTGTTCGTTAAAAGGACTAGTGATACTTAAGGAGTTAGATGTAACTATAGGGGCAAAATGGTATTTTGGCCCAACTGTACTTACGAGCAATTTGTGAAGGGTCATCGCACTGTTGACTAGTTATATCCAGTGCACATAGAAATATATCTGTAGTGTGAAGAGTGCAACTGTTGTTCTTTAGTGGAGTGACCAACAAGTAATGGATGCTAGGTAATTTAATGAAAGAAGTTTAATTAATTATCTAAGTATCATTAGAGCTTCAATCTATAAGTCTATAAGGTCCCCTTTATAGCTCAACTGGATTATTGAGAATCAAATTAATTTGGGATTAATTTGAATTGATCAAATTAATGGAGAGAATTAATTATATGTGATATAATTAATATAATGTATTTGATACATTATAATATAAGGTTTATTTGAGAGAAAATAAAGATTTGAATATGATTCAAATATTAATTATATGAATTTGATTCATAAAATTAAATTTAATATGAATTTGATTCATTAAATACCATAAGATATTGAGAGCTTTTCAAACCATAGGTTATATTATATCTGATGTAATATAAACTCTAGGTTATATGTTATATATATAATAAAGTAGTTATTATATATATATATTATATATATCAATTTAATTAGTTTTTTAAATTTTATTTTTTAAAACTAATTAAGGACAACTCTCTTCCCCTAATATCTCTCAAATGAAAATCGTGGATGGTTTTTTGGATGAACTGCTTCTTCCTCATTCTGTACGCAGAATAGTTAGTGAGTTACACAAAAAAAAAAAAAAAAAAAAAAAAAAAAAAAAACCATTTTTGCTCTGGCAAAAATTCCTCTCATTTTTAACTCTCTCCCTAAAAAATTAAGAGAAACCAACAACTCTCTCTCCAATTCTCAACCTTAAGAAGAATACAAAGGTTTATCCTGTGGTGGTGCCCAACGAATTATTTTAGCGGAATTGCTATGATTTGGTGTTGATCCAAGAAGAAATCGTGACCGTTTGGAGAGGATTTCGTAAAGTTTTTTGGACTTCAAAGGTTAGTATTTTTCTTAAATCTTTTCTCATATTATCTACAGTTTGAAGCATGTTGTAAATTTTCTTTGTAGAAGGCATATTTAGGTGACTGGATTTTATGATTCTGTGTAAATTAAAATTGGAAAACGATCTCGCTTCCATATAGGGTTTTCACAAACCTTCACCTACATCCTCCATAGGTCTTCCAAAGTCCTCCATGGTTCCTCTATGGGTTCTCCAAGATTTTCCATGCCTTCTAAGTCCTTCATAGGTTCTATAGATGCCATATATAAGTCCTCCAAACTATCTCTAAGTTCCCTCATGAGTTCTCTAAGTTACCATTAGGCTCTATCATTGGTTTCTTGAGATACCTTAAGCTCCCTATAGGTTCTCTAAGTTACCATTATGCTCTCTCGTAGATTCTCTGAGCTACCTCTAAGCTTTCTCATGAGTTCTCTGAACTTTTTCTAGGCTCCCATGGGTCCTTTTAGTTCACTCTAGGCTCCTTGTTAGATATTATGAACTACTTTGAAGCTCCCTCATAGACCATTTAATCTACTCTAGGCTCCCTATGGACCCTTTTAGCTATCTCTAAGCTCTCTCATAGGTTCCTTGAGCTCCCTCATTGGTTCTCTAAGCTCCCTCTAGGCTTCTTATGACCCTCTTAGCTACTATAGGCTCTCTCATGGGCCTCAACCAATCCACTCCGTCTGGCCTCTTAAAGCCTGGGTGGCTATTGCTTAGACGTGAGTCCATCGGCCTTAATCTGCTAATAATGGCCTTTATCTTTGTCCATAGGCCACTTATATCTCTAGACTTTCGGTCTCTGCTTGTCTTGATAATTCTACCCATAACAATAATCAAGAAGATTAAGAGATGAATCTATTTTTACCTTTGTTTACCCTAAATTTTTAAATTTCTTTACCTTGGAACTTAGATTTGGACCAATATTATAATTTAAATTAAGTGCTAAATTAGAGCAATTAAAAGATTATAGGAAAAAAAAACGAGTGAATTTGAAATTAGTTGTAAAAGTAGGAGCTTTTTGTCATTTATACTATCACATCTCCTGGACATCATTCTTTTTAGTACAATTGGAGGTAGGAGGATTCGAACCACGAACATATTTGGATACCAATTAAGCTATGCTCGATTTGTTTTCTTAGATAGTATTCAAAGTAAGGTTTTGCATGTCAAAAAAATACAACCTCCAAAAGAAAAAGAAAAAAAAAAAGGACAAACAAAGTTAATGGAATGCCTTTTCTTCTTCTCTTTTCTTTTTTTCTTTTCTTTTTCTTTCTTTTTTTTTTTTTTTTTTTTTTTTTTTTTTTTTTTTTTTTTTTTTTTTTGACAAAATACCCTTTTAATTCTTGAGGTTTGAAATTAGTGTCTATATGGTTCTTGAAATTTTAAAAGCAACACTTTAATCCCTAAGATTTGAAAATTATTTCTAAATAGTCGTTGAGTTAATTTAACCGTAAGTTGACTAATGGAAAAATGACGTGGCATGTTGAGTTGTCAAATTTTAAAAGAGGTGGTAATTTGTACTAATTTTATATTAGATGGATTTTACTCTTTATATTTTTTTTAATTTGTTTTTTCTCTCTCTCTCTCTTTCCCCTAGTTTCTATGCTGCCATCCATCAAACCCAGTTCTCCGTCTATCACCACCAAGCTTCCAAAGGTAGGCCCTTTAAAATTTACCACATAACTTCATTAACTTCATTAGCTTCCCAACCTGTTTAATTCTCGAATTGAAGTGTCTTTTTTTTTTGGGTAGACAAATGAAGAAAACCCACAAACCACCTTATTTCTTCACATAAACACAAAACAACGTGCTGAAAGCACAATCCGTGTGATGAAGGATCTCGACCTTACACTTTGATGGCTGAGATTAGAGCTTCACACTTCTGCTGGTTATGCACTTTAATAGACTAACTTTTCTTTTCTTTTTACAGAGAAAGAACGAGAGAAAAGAAAAGAGAGGACTGCCGGGAGACTATCGGAAATCACAGAAGGCGATGAGTCTTCGGTCGTCTAGGCGATGGGAGGTAAAGCTGGAGGTCGTCTAGACGATAAGGGACAAGTCGTCTAGACGATGAAGGCTTTACTCAAGATCCTCTAGACGAAGGCATCTAAACGATGGTCGTCTACACGATGAGGCTTGCAGAAGTAAACGATCATTGGCTAAAAGCTAAACGATCGTTTGCTAAAAGCTACACAATCGGTGGGTCAGAGGTATACGATAGAAGAAGACGGTCGGGAAGAAGAAGAACACGATAGTTTTACGTGATTCGGCCAAGAAAGGCCTACGTCCACGGAGAAGCTGACGGGAGTTTTATTCCAGATTGCTTCAAGATAAGTTTGATCACTCAATTACAATTTGCATTCTCTCTTTACAATTAGTTACACAATGTATTTAAAGATAGCTTGATTTGTAACAGGTTTTGTAACTGAATGAAGTTATTTTCACCTTTCTGTATAACCGTTACTCTACCACATTGAGTGTAAGAGAGGGTGTTAAAATAAATTAGGATTTATTCTTAATTAGTATTTTTCTTTTCTTGATTTCTTTTCTTTGTTGAGTGTCTATTTATTCATCTTTTTATTATATTCCGATTAAGTTGATGATTTAATAATATACATGAAATTAACACATTTAAAGGTGTGTTTCCATAGAAGTCTGTGAATTCATTCAAATTTGGCGATCTATTATATTAAATTATAGTTTTATTTCTAACAGTAATTTTTTTATTGGAGTAAAGCATTAATTCTTATTTAAGTTTCAAAACTGTTAAGAATATGAAAAAAAAACACACACACAAAAGTTGCAATATATATAATTACGACAACAATAAAAAATTGTACACTGAGTTTTAGAAATTAGTTGCACTCTGATTTCTTTTCCACTTTAACCAAACTTACCTTTGTGACATGTTTAATCTTAGGGGTAATTACAAAAATAATAAGTAATTAGAGATATAATAGAATTTAGATTCAATTTTTAGAATCTATTAATGATAGACTATATCGTCGATAGAAGCCTATCAATTCATAGATTTTATCTCTGATAAATTTTTCTATAATTCAATTTTTTTAAAAATATTAATCTATATTTAATTATTAATCTTAAAAGTGTTATCCTTATAATTATTTTTAATTTATTTTAATTAAAAAAATTACTTACTTTAATTTTTTTTTTAACTACTAGTCTTTTAAAACGTGCTTTGCATGTGGTATTTCGATTTTATTTTTCATGTTAGTAAAGGGAGATGGAAAATTCAAATTAAAAAAAAAAAGGCCAATAAAAGTATAAGTTTTGTTTAGCAAAATATGTAGATATAGTTTTTATTAGTTTAATGAAAAAATAATTTAAATTATTTTTAGTAAAAAAATTAAATTATTAGTTTGAATAATATCTTTTTGCACCATTTTAAGAATAATTATTTTAAATGACAAAATTGTTAAAAATATTTTTAAATATAACAAAATGTCACTATTTAACATCGATAGACATATGATAGATACTGATGAACATCTATCAGCATCTATCATAGACATCTGTCTATCAGTATCTTAATTGATGCAATTATCTCTAATTTATTTTAATTAAAAAAATTACTTACTTTAATTTTTTTTAATTACTAGTCTTTTAAAACGTGCTTTGTATGTGGTATTTCGATTTTATTTTTCATGTTAGTAAATGGAGATGGAAAATTCAAATTAAAAAAAACCACAATAAAAATATAAATTTCATTAAGCAAAATATGTAGATATAGTTTTTATTAGTTTAATGAAAAAATAATTTAAATTTTTTTTTAGTAAAAAATTAAATTATTAGTTTGAATAATATCCTTTTGCACCATTTTAAGGGTAATTGTTTTAAATGACAAAATTGTTGAAAATATTTTTAAATATAGTAAAATGTCACTATTTATCAGCGATAGAGATATGATAGATACTCATGGACATCTATCAGCATTTATCATAGACATCTGTCTATCAGTGTCATAGACAGTGATATTTTCCTATATTTATAAATAAATTTTCTTATTTTTCTATATTGAAAACCTCTTTTTAATGTATTGCCTATTAAATTTGTGGAGATTTTTCAATCTGACTATTAAAGTCATAACCTACCATTTACTTCTGAATTGACCAAAAAATTATAGGTTTAATTGTTGTTATAACTTTTCACATTAATTTAATTTGTCAATTTTATAAATACACCTAATTTCTCCAATTCAAATAATTTTAACACTTCATTTTTAAATATTATTTAACTTTTGAAAATATTTTAAGAAAACTACGATAAAAAAAAAATAAAGTGTTAATTTTATGATTACTTTTTGGTAATTTAAAAAACTTAACAAAAGTGTTTACATTAAAAAAAATCATATTATAATTTTTATGATCAATTTTTTTAGGAAAATTTTTATGATCAATTTTAATGAATGCGTAAAAAACCTGCATATGCATATATTTTATTGTCTATATTTTTTATCTATTTTAGTTTTGTCCCTCAAATTTTAGACATTTTGTTTTATTTCATTTTATTGGCAATTCTTTTATTTTTATTTGAAGTTGTATATATATATATATTGCAATAATATTTAATATTTATATTAAACTTGTCATTACGTGAATTTTATTCACTCACTTTAATTGAAAAAAATTGTGATGCAACAAATAATAGGAATGTATATTTGCTACAAAGAGATATCTAAGTATGAGTATAGACAAGCCGTAAAGATAAAATTTTCTAATGACAAAAAAATCTCAACAATGATTATAAATTTAAAAAAAAGAAAAAAGAAAAATAGTGTTTCATTACCAACTATTAAAATATATTGATATAGTATCGGTATCGAGATTTCAATTAAAGGGGAAAAGACAAATTTGTTGATGAAGATGATCCATGAACTTCAAGTTCTTGAGTTCCATTGCATTAATGAATCCGGCTGGAAAGACCTACACCTACTACCCTTTATCAAACCTTCCCCTTTGAATAATTTCCACCGTCCAAATCACAAGAGTTCTCTTTTTTTTTGAATTCATTTTGATTTTCGTTATGGTAATGCAATGCACGAGGTCTCGAAAATCAATCAGGTTGTTTCTGATGATAAAAAGAGCTTTTTTTTTATGTGAAATTGATGAAAACCCGATATTGAATTTAAAGGTCGGTAATCTTAGAAGACGACTGTCGGTATCTGATGGTAAGATACCTACGGTCGGTATATCTTTGAAAGCGAAGACGAAGAGAATAAACGGACTCTTCGAGGGCTACTTAAGGCACTTTAGTGGAAACCTGTCCTGAAGACGGATGTGACGGGAAGAAGCGCGCATACAGAGCAGAGCGAAAGTGATTTATTGTCTCAATAGAACCGAAGCGCAGGAAAGGAAGCACCAGGAAGAAAAGCCCATCCATAACTAAGAACTGCAGTCAAGCTGGAAAGAACCTAAGAGTGAAAGAAAAAGAAAAGACATGTTGCTAGCTTCAACTCGGTGGAATAAGAATCATTGATTCCCAGAGCTGTCTATTTCTTATTCATTCAGAGCGGCAAAAGACACTCGTTTTTCACTTCCTATCAAAAGTACTCAAAATCGATTTCGCGAGTTCAAGAAGAAAGAATTTTGCGGGGGCCCACAACCACTACGATATTGGGCTCTTCGATGAGTTCCACGACTGTCTCTTATACACATCTAGATGTGTATAAGAGACAGGTCTATTTCTTATTCATTCAGAGCGGCAAAAGACACTCGTTTTTCACTTCCTATCAAAAGTACTCAAAATCGATTTCGCGAGTTCAAGAAGAAAGAATTTTGCGGGGGCCCACAACCACTACGATATTGGCCTCTTCGATGAGCCCTATTGCGCATAGCTGGCAAGAGACCCCCCACACCTTTCTTATTAGGGGCACTAAAATGCCTTAGCCAGAGCGAAGGGGCTGTCATCTGATTGTTCCAGAAGAGTCTTACGGTGGGTAGGCCCAACCACCACACTACACGTATAGACGCGAACCCCCCTCGTTACCGTACGTGCGACTCTCACCGCATACGACTCGCACAAAGACTCCTAAATCCATCCCGAGCATTTCTGGATCCATCTCACATCAATAACTCGACCCCTACCGCATATAGGTAGTTTTAGACAGGTTTCTGACAACAAAAAAAACTTGTGGCTTTCTCCAACTTATCAACATCGAAATAATTGATTTCAATACACAAAATTACTGAGGTTGAGCATTTGTCCTTGCAACTATCCATAAATATTTTAAGAAATTGGAGGAAAAAATAAAGAGAAAAATGGAGAGAAAGCTTGGTGTTCTTTAGAAATTTATGATAGTGGGAGTGGCATTTAAAGTAGAGAAGTAATTTTTTTTTTTTTTTTTGGTTTTAATGTAAACTATTTTAAAATTTATATAATAAGAGATGGGTAGTTATAACGTTAAGGGGTTGTTTGGGGCATAGAGTTGAGATAAGATGTTTGGAGTACATATTTTTGAAATTCATGTCTGTGTTTGGGGTGCAGAGTGAAAGAAACTTGACATGAGGAGATTCTTGAGCAGAAACAGATCGTCCAAATTCCATTAATTATTAAATACAAAAATTTACAATAAACATACAATTAGATATGCATTCTAGGTTAAATTACATCATGTTTTTACAAAATAAATAGGTTTCAAGAGACCTCACCTTTGAAGAACCTTTCTTTAAGTAATCCCTCGTACTAACCACAAACAGAACTTTTTCCTCGTGGATCTCCTTCTTCTTGCACGGACACTACCAATCGAGAACCCTCTGTATTCTCTTTTGGAATTAAAAGATTCAAGCAGGAGTTGTGGGTTTTGCTTGAATCCTTGGTAGGGGGAAGGAGAAGGAGATGATTAGAGGGAATTTTCTCCGAGAACTTTTCTCTATGTTGTGAATCGTTGGATGAAGATAATTCTCCCAAAACCACTTTTAAACCATGTTAGTTATTGAGAGAATATATGGGGAGGGAGTTATAACTCCTTCCCTTTTTATCAATTTCAAATAACTTAATAAAAAGAATATATAATAACGACTTTATTATATCTACACTATATGTTATATCAAATATAACATATAGTCTATAGTTTTATATTGCATCAAATACAACATAAACTATAGATTTTATTCATTCTTAACAATGCGTGACATTTAATATAAATCACATTTATATTAAATCCATTTATATAAATCTCATTTATATAAATGATATTTGGATCATATCCAAATATTTAATTCCTCTCAATATAAATCATATTTATATTTAATTACATGAATCTCATTCATATAATTAGTATTTGAATTATATTCAAATTCCTCTCATAATTATCAAATACATTATAATTAATTATATCATATATAATTAATTCCCTTAATTAATTTGAACACTTCAAATTAATCCAAAAGTTAAATCCCTGTTAAGCTACAGTGGGGATCTTATGGACCTATAGATTGAAGCTCCAACGGTACTCGGATAAATAATTAAACTCTTTAATTAAATTACCCAACATCTGTTAATTGTCAGTCACTCCACTAAAAACTGACAGCTGCACTCTTCGCACCACAGATATTTTCTGTGTCCATTGGATATAACCAATCAACAGTGTGATGACCCATTCACAAATTGCTCGTAAGTACAGCTGGGTCAAAATGTCGTTTTGCCTCTGTAGTTACATCTAACTCCTTAAGTACCATTGATTCCTCTAATCAACAATAAGTCATAGTTCCACTATGACTAAGTCCTCTCGGGCCAGGAGAGGATGTGGCCACTATGTTTAAAACCCGAAATCAGCCCTTAAAGGAACAATTTATCTAATTGCCCATGCATTGAGAAATGAGTGAATTCCATCTTGTGTAGCTGAGTTCCCAGCTCCCTGTTGGGATTGTTGTCTTAATTCTTCTGGTGATCTCGTAGTTTGTAAATATTTTGTACACATATTGTTATTAATAAAATAAATGTTATTTTATGAGCATTTACTCAAATTCAATAAACTAAGATCTAAGATTATTTTATGTAACTTAAGCATGTATGTGGAGACATACAAGTGGATCATTCCTTAAGTAATAACCTAAACGGTCTGTAGTAGATGGATAAAGGAGGGATATCTTATCCTGTTGACACAACGAATACGGTCCGCTTTGTAGATGTTACAAGTGTTGTAAAGTGCTACAAATGGTCTGATCCTGACCATTCATGTGAAGATATGCAAGCGGGGGTATCCTATACAAAAAGTTTGTATTAGACCGGACCACGAAATGATTAGTCTCTTTATATAATTTCGTTGATAATTGAGACTTACATTTCACTAAAATGACCATAGGTGATATGACCTTAATCCTGAGTGAGTTGGGAACTCCTACCTATAAGAGCGGTCCTTTGATTTGTATGGGTGAGAGTGGCCAGATTGCCAACTTAACAAGCCTACCATTTTAGGAATTCATCTTATTGGGGAGCTAGGAACTCAGCTACACAAGACGAAATTCCACATTCCCCGAAGCAAAGGTAAGTAGATAAATTTCTCTCTTAAGGGCTGATTCCGAGTCTTGAACATAGTGATCATACCCTCTCCTAGCTCGAAAGGACTTAGTAATAGTAGGACTATGACTTATTGTTCATTAGAGAAAACAGTGGTAATTAAGGAGTTAGATATAACAACTTGGGACAAAACGGTGAATTGGCCCAGTTGTACTTACGAGCAATTTGTTAAGGGTCATCGCACTATTCATTGGTCATATGAACACAGAAATATATCTGTAATGCGAAGAGTGCAACTGTTGGTCTTTAGTGGAATGACCAATAGTTAGCGGATGGTGGATCTCGTGATTAAAGAGTTTAATCAATTATTCACGTGCCGTTGGAACTTCAAGTTATAGGTCCATGAGGTCTCCTTGGTAACTCAATGGGTTCAAATTGAGAATCAGATTTTGGGTTAATTTGAAATGTTCAAATTAACAAGAGGAATTCAATTATATGTGATATAATTGATATGGTGTATTAGATACATTAATTGGAGGAATTAATATAAATATGATTTATATTAAATACCATAAAATAGAAAAAGAACTATGACTTATATGTTTCATATGATGAAATATTAAAACTATAGGTTATAAATATAATATGATAAGTTGGTTATTATATTTATTTATAACATATTAATTATATGATAATTAATTATTCTTTTTCTCTAATAACCGAATTGAGTGGGAGGTTATTGGAAGTTTTAGGGTAACTGTGAGATAAAAGGAAAATGGTGTTCCAAAATTCAGTTGATGATTCATATTATTGTATCGTTTCACAAAAAGGCTATCGTGTAAAAGTGTTTTACTAAACGATAGTGTCTCACAGCCTAAATGATCAGGAGTTACAAGTTTACTATACGATAGTTACTCGCTTACTCGTTGCTACACGATCGAATAACAAAGTTTATACGATAGTCTTCATCTTTCTAAACGATCGAGTATTTCATCTATACTATAGACATCCTTCATCTCCTATTTACTCGATCGTCTACCTCCTACTTTCCTCAATCCAAAATCATACAGAGCCCACAACTCATGGATTCTCACACCGAGAATACCAAGATAACATTTGTGGTGGTGTTTTAGTTCCGTTTGAGGATGGGGTTGAACTCGATTGTGATCAAGGTGCATCCAGACATCCGTTGAGATCGAGTTCTGATTGTTGCATTCGAAGTTCGTACTGATTGAACGATTTGCTGAACGATCATGGGATACTTGAAGAAAGGTTCTTCAAAGGTTTTCATACTCTAATCTTGTTTGTTCCTTTAAAGAAGCATGTTGTAATTTATAGTATATGCATAATCGTTTTCCGTTTAGACTGTAATGTTGTGTTCTTTCTCAATGGGATTTGGAATGATCCGCTTCTGCTCACTGGATGTTTATGTTTAGATTTCCTTCACTCTCCAATCAGACGAACCCCCAAAATGGTAGGTTTGTTGAGTTGGCAATCTGGCCACTCTCACCCATACAAATCAAAGGACCACCTTCATGAGTATGAGTTCACAACTCATTTAGCATTCAGGTCATGTCACCTATGGTCATCCTAGTGAAATGTAAATCTCTATTATTAATGGTGTTATATAAATAGACTAATCATTTCGTGGTCCGGTCTTATACAAACTATTTATATAGGATACCCCGCTCGCATGTCTCCACATGAATGATCAAGATCAGATCATTTGTAGCACTTTACAACACTTTAACAACTACAAAGCGGGTCGTATCCGTAATGTCACAAGGATAAGGTACCCATCCTTATCCATCTACTACAGACCATTTAGGTTATTATTTATACAAGATCCACTTGTATGTCTCTACATACTTGTTTAAATTACATGAAATAACCTCGAATCTTAGTTTATTTGATTGAGCATATGCTTATAAAATAACACTTATTTTATTAATAACAATATGTTTATACAAAGTTTACAAACTAGGGGATTACAAGGAGATTTAGGATACCATTCCCAACACAGAGTTCATATATTTGGCTATCTGATGCAGTATTTTGAAACTTTTTTTATTCAATAATATGCTTTTATGATTTACTATTTTTGTTTTGAAATTTTTTTATTCAATAATTCTACCCATCTTTGTTTGAACTAAATATGGATTGCAATTTTTCTTTTAATTTTTAAAACTTTTTCTTTCTTTCTTTCTTTATTTCTTTCTTTTTTGGGCAATGAACAACAACTAACCCATTACATTTCTTATAGAAATATGTTTAAATAAAATGAGAAACCAAAGCGAAATCAAAACTTTTGATTCTACTTAATTTTTCTCTATGAATTTCATTATCATCTTCTTTTTTTTCTTCTTCTTCCTATTGTTGCTCTATATTTTTACTATGTCATGAATTTTTTTAATTAAATCTCTCCCATCATCGTAACAGCCAATGGAATGTCACCACATTTCTTCAACAATTTCACTTTCATTTCCTCTAAATTTGGAGGATTATCAGAGAACAAATCTCTATTTTTCACTAATTTTTACTGGAAAAAGGTTTTCATTTATGGTTTTTTTGTTATATGTTACATACTTTTCAACCACATACATACTTTTCGTCTAAATATTCCTAACACTCATTTGATATGTGAATTCAATTAAATAAAAATATTTTTTTATAAATTTTTACGTATAAATATTGCACTTAATGTAGACAAAATAATATTTTTTATATAATCAACAACCCTACAACATACTTTAATAGTCATCAGTCTTATAGTAGTCGAAAGAGGTTGTCGAAGTTGATTATCGAAGATGATTTCTGCTGGAGTTTGTAGTCGGAGATGGTTGTCGAAGCCTGAAGTTGGTTGCATTAAGGTGTATTAGAGTTGGTTGTCGGAGTTTTTCATTGGAGGTGGCTTTCGAAACCCCGGGTTGGTTGGACAAAAGTGGTCATCAAAGTTGATAATCGAACATGATTTTCGTTAGATATTGTAGTTGGAGGTGACCGTCGAAGCCCAAAGTTAGTCACATGAAGGTGGTATTCGTTGGGTTGTATGTCCTAAAATTCATAGTTTGTAAACAGTAAACATATATGAAGTTTATTCAGACAAATGTCATTAAATGAAAATGAATTGATTGTTTAATAACTCTAAATCCAATAAACTACAAACCATTAGTTATTTTCATGAATACTTAGACTTTATGTGGAGACATAAACTGGATCAAGTTCGAGTAAAATGACCTAAACAGTCTATAGTACTTAGATTAGATTGGGTACCTATTTTTGGAGATACTATTGAATAAGACCCGTTTTATGATTGTTACAAATGTTGTAAAGTGTCATAAACGATGTGATCAATTCGTTCATGTAGAGACATGTGAGCGGGGGTGGTCAACATGATGAAATTGTGTAAGAATGACCACGAAATAATTAGTATTACGTATTAACACCGTTTACTATTAAAACTGATTAATTTCACTTCTTGATGACCTAGATAACTTGATCTGAATCCTAAGCTATATATGAACTCTTGTTTATTCAGAACTATCCCTTGACCTGCATAGGTGAAGGTAAGCTCAACGTCGTTGCTCAATAGGCCTCCCATTTCAGGGATAAGACCGAGTAGATAGTTAAAGACATAGAATTTACAAGATGAAATTCATTCCTACCTATTTTAGGGAAAGTAGAAAGGTTATTCTCTTAAGGGCTGATCCCGGGTCTTGAACAAGAGGGCCCATCCTTTCGCTGGCTTGAGAATGAATGGATTTAGTGATTAAGATCCTAAATTAATTATTCATTAGAGGGATAGTGGTACTTAAGGAGAAAATATGTAACTCAGGGGTAAAACGGTAATTGACCTAGCTAAGGTTATGAACAACCTGTGAAGGATCAACTTATCGATGATGGTTATATCAAATGGACAAAAAATATATCTACAGTAAGGGGAGTGCAACTACAAACTATAGTGGACAATCCTATTAGTTAACGAATGTTGATTAACTAGGTTAAAGTGTTTGACCGATTAGTCTCGGTTCGTTGGAGCCCATGATCTGTATGTCCATCAAGTCTCCTTGCTAGCTCATTACGGACAAAATTGAAGAACTAAGTGAAGTGAGAATTTGAAATGTTCAAATTCGATCTTTAACGAATTATGAGATATAATTAACAATTAAATAATTTATTAATTATTTGGAGAGTATATTTTATATTAAATAAAATATTAGCATGAAAGTGTTTTAAAAAAATTGATTTATGTGATTAATCAAAAGTAGGTGTCAAAGACAATTTATTATGTGATATTAAATTATTTATTTTATTTAATTGAAATTATTTTAGTTAAATACTGATCAAGAGTTACAAGTTATGAAAAAAATTTTCCTACTAACTAATTTTTTTATTAAAATATACAAAATCAATTTTTTGACAAAAAATGAAATAAACATTCGTTAAGTACCACTGTCTTTGTTTTAATAAATTAGCATAACCAATTACTAATTTTTTAATTTCACTTTGTAGATGTATTTATAGTACTTAGATTAGTTAGTGGGAAAATCCAACAATTAACATGCTAAGCTTGATACCTAATTTTAACATGTTAATGGAGTTTGACGTGGAGGTCATGCAAAAAGAGTTTTTGCATGTGTTTTGGTTATAAATAGGTTTTGTTTTTCAAATACTAAAAACTTATGCTTCTTTGACTTTTGACCAAAAACTTTCACAAATTCTCTTTTACTCTCCAAATTAGTAAGTGAATTTTCCTATCTTTCACTAAAGATTCAATCCCACAACCTGTTCTTTAACTAGAGAATAGCGAGGATTTACCATTGGTGGTGCCGATTGCTCACGGAGAGGAAGATTCTTGTGGAAACTACAAATGTTATATTTCTAACCCTTTTGCATGTTTAATCCTAGTAAATTAATGTAATTAGAGCGTTATTGATCTATTGCTTCTGCTGTGCATGCTGTTTATTATCCATCAGTATTAGAGTTGGTTGTCGGAGATTGTCATCGAAGGTGATTGTCAAAGCCTCGCGTTGGTCGTTGGAATTACTCGCTCAAAGGTGATCATCGAAGGTGATTTTCATCGGAGTTTGTAGTTGGAGTTGGTCATCAGAATTTGTTGTTGGAGCCAATTGGTCGTTGGAGTTGGTAGCGTAAAGGTGGTTGTTGGAGTTGGGTCACCGAAGGTGGTTGTTGGAGGTCAGAATTGGTTGTCGGAGTTGATTGCGCAAAGGTTGTCGGAGCTCGGAGTTGGTCGTCAGAGCTATCATCGGAGGTAGTTGTCGAAGCCCAAAGTTGTACTTTCATCAGAGGTCGTTGTCGGAGCCTGGAGTTGGTCACCTGAGTTTTCATCGGAGGTCGTTGTCGGAGCCCAGAGTTAGTTTTCGAAATGTAACAGTGGCCAATGGGTAGAGCCATTGAAAACATGAGAAAAAGGGAGAGTTGAGGAGAGTTGGTAAAATATACCAACTCAACTCTACCACATTTAAAGTTGGTGGGCTAAACAATGAGTCGGTATATTATACCAACTCAACTCAACTCATGTTGTTGAGCCAAACACTCCCTAAAGAAGATCAAAAGTCGGGGAAGATCAAATAAAGAGAGAGGAGATAGAGTCTTGAGGGAGGTTTAAATAGTAATTGGTGAGTTTAAATTGATTTTTTTCTAAAAATTTAAGACATACACGTGAGATAGAGAGAGGAGAGAAAGAAATGAGGTTGTTTATCATTGTGAGTGTGTAATTAGTGGATGTGTAGGTTTCATGTTTAAATTAGGCAAAATATACAAAGATAGAATTGTCCAAAAAAGTTTTTTCCCACATTCGTACTTTTAGATATATTATAGATAGAATTACAAATAAAATTAGATGGTGAATTGAGAAATTATTTTAAATGACAAAAGTATTAAAATTATTTACAAATAATATCAAAATATCAAAATCTATCTGCGATAGACATAGACTGCGATAGACTACTATCTATGTCTATTATGACATAGATAGACACAGTGGGAGTAAATCAATCTTTCTGGTGTTATATGTCAATGGCATACTCATAGCAAGTAATGATGTAAGTTTGTTGCATGACTCTAAGAGGTTTCTCAAAAAGAATTTTGAGATGAATGTTCTTAGTGATGCTTCTCTTATATTAGGAATTGAAATATTGTGAGATCGTTCTTAAGATATTTTGAGATTATCACAAAAGAACTATATTGAAAAAATTTGAATAGATTTGGCATGAAAGATTGTGCACTAGGAGATACCCCTGTCGCTAAAGGTGATAAATTTAATTTAGGTCAATGGCCCAAGACTATACTCAAGATTAAGGAGGTGCAAAAGGTTCCCTATGCATCGACTATTGGAAATCTAATGTACACTCAAGTATGTATGTGTTTAGATACTGCGTTCATAGTTGGAATGTTAGGCAGACATTTGAGCAACCCAGGGATAGATCATTGGAAAGCAGCCAAATGAGTTATGAGGTATTTACAGAGAACAAAAGGTTATATGCTCACTTATCAGAGATCAGAAGATTTGGAGATTATTGGGTATTCTGATTCCTATTATGCTGGATGCCAAGACACTTTGCGATCTACTTCAGGCTATATGTTCATGATGGCTGAAGGAGCTATATCTTGGAAAAGTGTTAAACAAACACTGATGGCTTCTTCTACCACGACTGCGGAGTATATAGCATGTTACGAGGTGTCCAACCATAGAATATGATTGCAAAATTTTGTCATTGGGCTAAGAAAGCCTAATAAAAAAAATTTGTGACAATAAGTTGTAGTGATGAATTCCAACAACAGAAGCAATACGAAGTCAAAGCATATAGACGTGAAATTTCTGGATGTTAAAAAAAGAGTTCAGAATAGTCAAAGTTTGATGAAACATATAGGAACAAACTCTATGGTGATAGATCCATTGACTAAAGGTTTACCATCTAAAGTTTTTCATGAGCATGTTGCTCACATGGGAGTTAGTCACTTTTCTGATTCCATAGTTTAGTGGGAGTTTGTTATTGAGGATGTTCTTTGACCTTAGTTTATTTTCTATATAGAATAAAGTTGATGGTTTATGTTTTATTATCTGAACTTGTTTATTATGCATGCGATTTAGCAAATGCAATTTAGCATAAAGTTTTTAAGAATGATCTCACTAAGGAATTTGGACCAATTGGAAACAGGCATGATGTAGATCACTTTGCATGTAGTTTCTATATTATCCACCTATACATGATCTAAGTCATTGAATGTATTGGAACTGGTGATCACGGAAAGTTTAGTTGCAAGGGTAATGATGAAAGTCACCTTGATTTCGTGCTAAAACAGAAGATGAACCAGATTGAATTAAAAGGGAATTCTATTATTAAAATAACCTATTTATGCGCGCTTAAGGTTGATGTGATTTAAATACATCAGGAATGCAGACATAACAAGTGGGAGATTGTTAGACGTATTTTAAATAATAATAATACGCGTAATTAAAGTATGGGTTATGTTTGTGGATTAACATTTTATCATATTGGGTTATTTTATTAGATTGGGCATATTATGTGATCTAATTAATTAAAACCCTAGATTTCTAATTGAGTGTGAACTTAATGGGTAGAAGCTCATTTCTAGTTAATTAAGATTAAATGGGAACCCTAATTGAACTAGTATATAAAGAGACCTTAGGTATTAGTCCCCAATATACCAAAACAATAAGTACTCAATCTTTCTTAAAACTCATCTAGAAAAAGATCTCATTAAGAGCATTTGGAGTTTTAGTTGAGGAAGACAATAGCCACTTTAGAACCCATCAATCTTTCAATGAAATTCAATATGTTAATTAATCTTGACAATTTGACATGAATGATCCTAGATTGATTTATTCAATATAGATCTAAAGTATTTACGCTAACAAAAACTTCATAAAGTTCTACCATAAAACATACACACAAAAGAGAGAGAGAAATGATGGGATGAAGCAGTGGTTTCTTCTTTTTTGTGTGCGCTTTAAAAAGGTAAGTCCTTGTGTAAAACCATAAATCGAGATTATATTATATAAATTAGATTTTATATTTCAATTTCGCTTCAAATTAGATTATATATCTTTATTTTTTTTGTTTCCATTGATTTTTTGTCTTAATTTTTGAAAATGAAGTTTTGTATTTCTATTTTCTGCCAATTAGATTATGTATTTTAATATATGTAATTTATTTTTTGCAAATGAGATTCTCTATATTTACTTTCTACTATTTAGATTCTTTATTTTTATTTTTTGCAAATGAGATTTTTTTTTTTCTTTTTTCGAGCAAGTCTTAGGCTATTGCTTGAAGAATTAGAAGAATAAAATGTTACAAACTTTATTATGTCTCTTGTTTGTATGTGGACAAGAGATATGAAGAACATTATTTTATGAGATGATCTTTATATAATTTTATTTTAGTTGTATGGTAGTTCTTTTTATTTTGTTTATAGAAAGATATTTAAAGTCAAATTAATATTTATTTTATAATAAAATAAAATATTATAGTTACAAACATTGATTTTGTGAGAAAAATAACATTCAAAAACAAGTTTAAATTAATAAAAAGGCAAATACGTTATATAAATTTGAAATACATTAAATCAATTAGTAAATTATATAAATACTTGTTACGGCATTATTGGAACATTTCGTAAATTTAAGAAATTCTCAAGTACAAATCATGAATCATGTAAAACAACATGGTCATCTAAAGATATCGAACATCTATAATTCCTTGATTTATAGATGTCCGAAATTAAGATGTTCGACATCTTTAAATAACCATGTTTGTTTTATAGAAATATTTTTTAAGATATTTGGGAATAGTTGAATAACTGTATTTGTTTGGTAGGATTTCTACTCGAAAATATCATAAATGTATATAATGTTCTATGAATGTCCATACCACTATTGATTAACTTAGAATTAATTTAATTTAATTTGGACTTATGTAACATATATATTTTTATTAATTTTTATTTTTTAAAAAATTAATATATTTTTATAGTTTTATTTATCATTTTTCTCAACAATATAATAAATATTAATTTAAATTTAAATTTGAATATCTTTCTAAAAAAACAAAAAGAACTATCACATAACCAGAAATAGTGAAATACATAAAAAGTAAAAAGTTGATGTCTTTGACATGAGAATCTAGAAAATTCTCGTTTCAAGAAGGTATCCAAAAAATTTTAGATACCTTCTATAAGAATATTCTAAGATGTATGAAAATCTTCAAATACCCGAACATCTTAAATTATTACCAAATAAATACAATAATCTAAATGGGTAAGCGGGAGAAATGTTGATATAAATGTTTAAACAAAAGATCCATTATAATCTAGAAACCAAGGTAAGTATAGGAATTATTATATTAGATATTGGGAAGTGGAAAACTTTATTTTTGGAAAAACTAAAAGGAATAAAATTAAAATAAATAAATAAGTGAAGTGAAAAGGGAAGATGAGTAAGAATGGGAACTTTCCTTTTTTCTTTTTTCTTTTTTTTTTAAATTAAAAAAGGACAATAATTTAATTTTCTTCGGTTTGCTTTTGAATATTGAACATGTTCCGTTGACTGATCGCCAAGCTTGACTTTTCATACCTTTTATTAAATATTCGTGTTTCATCTTTCCATTATTTTCCTACCATTTCTCTTTCCTTATCTTTTCCTTTACTATATATATATATTTTGTTATCACTATCACATCTGTGTTCAAATTGGATCATTAATAGATAGTGATATTTTGAATATTTTCGATAATTTTTTCATTTAAAATAATTATATTTATTTTAATAGTAAACTTTTAAAATAGTATTTTGCTTTCAACATTAGTCTTAGCTCAATTTCCACATTCACACAATGTGATTTTAATATATGTCTATATCAATATGTTTGTGTAAGGAATTGGATTTAATTAATTAAATTTAGAAATGGTTGGTAAGGAATTAGATTTCTTTTTCTCTAAAAGGCTAGAAAGTAGATGTTGAAGGAACATTTGCGCAACAACAACATATCAATACACAATCGAACGATAATATGCCCCGTACAAATATATATAAATATTCAAAACCATCCTAAAGAAACATATTAATTTTTTGCCTAAACTCCAGACTACGTGAAATCATTTGTAAAAATAAGTTTAATTTTAATAAATATTATAATGACTTTCACGTTCAATATATAGAACATACTTCAAGAAGCCAATAATAGCTACTCGAGTTTCAAATATCACTCAACACGAGTAGCTAAGGTTACAACAATGAATAAACCCAAAATACACAAAAGAACTAAGGAAAAAGAAAAGAAAAGCTTCTAATATCACAAGCTTGTATCCACAAAAAAAGGGTAAGGACTCTAAAAGAAAGAAGAGGAAGTAAAAGTTCTCTTGTATACTCAAACCACATTTAAGAAAAGAAAAAAAAAATAATTTCTTGCATATAATATTCGTAAGCAAAATAAAAATGAAATAATATATTTGACAACGTAAACATAAATATAACTCAACTCACGCGAACTTGTAATATTAATTAAGGTTGATTATATAATTATTAATTCAATATTTAAATTGAAAGAAGCCTAATAATAAAGCGGAAAATAAAAATAATAATAAATAGAAACATGTTGGCCTCATTTTATATGAATTCAAGAGACGAAATATTGAAGCAAACAAAAACTTCGGCTATGAAGCTTCGTTTTACTTTCACACTTCACCTGCAACATTTCTACCACCAAAAAAAATAACAAAAAATCCGCCATAGCCAAAAACCTTCAAACAATTTCTTCATCTTCTCCACATGACGACATCTCTTTCTTCTTCTCTTCTCTTTTTTCTGAAGCCCATTTCCTTCTTCTTCTTCCTCTGTTTCCACCATGCCAATTCCCAGCTCTACCAACAAGAACACTCTGTTTTGCTCCGATTGAACCAGTTCTGGCAAAATCAAGCTCCAATCAGCCATTGGCTTTCCTCAAATGCTTCTCATTGTACATGGCCGGAGGTTCAGTGTACCAACGACTCTGTCACTGCCCTGTCTTTCACTTTCTACAATTTGAACGGAACCTTCCCCCCTTTCATTTGCGATCTCAACAATCTCACCCACCTTGATCTTCAACTCAATTTCATCACCGGTGGCTTTCCGACCACTCTTTACGATTGTTCCAACCTTACTTACCTCGACCTCTCGCAGAATTTATTCGACGGGACGATCCCTGATGACGTCGACCGCTTGTCTCGCCTCCAATATCTTAATCTTGGCGGCAACAGCTTCTCAGGGGAAATTCCGGCGTCTATTTCTCGGTTGTCGGAACTTCGGTTCCTTCATCTTTATGTGAATAAATTCAATGGGACTTACCCATCTGAAATCGGTAACTTGTTGAATCTGGAAGAATTGCTAATGGCTTACAATTCAAATCTGCAACCGGCTGAATTGCCGTCCACTTTAGCGCAATTGAAGAAATTGACGTATTTATGGATGACAGAGTCGAATGTAATCGGTGAAATTCCTGAATGGATTGGAAACTTGACCGCCCTCGAGAAATTGGATTTGTCGAAGAACAATTTGATTGGGAAAATCCCCAGTAGTTTGTTTACGTTGAAGAATCTCAGTGTAATTTATCTGTACAAGAACAATCTATCAGGAGAAATTCCTCAGCGGATTGATTCTAAAAAAATCACCGAATACGACTTTTCGGAAAATAATTTGACCGGAAGAATTCCGGCAGCTATCGGCGATCTACAGAATCTGACGGCTCTGCTTCTGTTTTCAAATCAGTTATATGGAGAAATCCCAGAAAGCATCGGCCGTCTTCCATTATTAACAGACATCCGATTATTCGACAACAATTTAAACGGTACACTGCCACCGGATTTCGGCCGGAATTTGATCCTCGAAGGTTTTCAAGTGAATTCCAATAAACTCACCGGAAGCTTGCCGGAGCACTTGTGCTCCGGCGGTAAGCTCAAAGGAGTGATTGCTTACGAGAATAGTCTTAGTGGGGAGCTACCAAAATCTCTTGGGAATTGCGATAGCTTGATCATCGTTGATGTTCAAAAGAACAATTTTTCAGGGGAAATTCCGGCCGGTCTATGGACGGCTCAGAATTTGACTTATGTAGTGATGAACAACAATTCTTTCACAGGCGATTTTCCGAAGAGAGTTTCCAAGAATCTTGCGAGATTTCAAATCAGTAACAACAGATTTTCAGGGGAAATTCCATCGGAGTTATTTTCATTTTGGAATGTGACAGAGTTTGAAGCAAGCAATAATCTGTTGACAGGACAAATTCCTGAAGAACTCACTGCTCTTTCAAAGTTGAACAAGCTTTCGCTTCATGGAAATCAACTCACTGGGGAGCTTCCAAAGAAAATCATTTCATGGAGATCATTGCAGAGTCTTAAACTGAATCGAAATCGTCTTTCTGGTGAAATACCTGATGAACTTGGCGATTTACCGAACCTTAATGATCTCGATTTCTCGGAGAATCGACTTACCGGGACAATTCCGACTGAGCTAGGAAAATTGAATCTGAATTTCCTTGATCTTTCTTCAAATTTTCTGTCTGGGATAATCCCATCTGCATTTGAAAATGCAATCTTTGCAAGAAGCTTTTTGAACAATCCGGGTCTTTGTTCGAACAACGCAGTTCTAAATCTCGATGGCTGTAGTTTGCAGAATTCGAGGAAGATTTCGTCGCAGCATCTTGCTCTGATCGTAAGCTTGGGTGTAATAGTATCGATACTCTTTGTAGTTTCTGCTTTGTTCATAATCAAAATCTACAGGAAAAGTGGAAACAGAGCAGATATTGAATGGAAACTGACCTCATTTCAGAGGCTGAATTTCTCGGAGGCAAATCTTTTATCTGGGCTATCGGAGAACAATGTGATTGGGAGCGGTGGATCCGGGAAAGTTTACCGGATCCCGGTGAATAGTTTGGCTGAAACAGTGGCCGTGAAGAAGATATGGAACAACAGAAAGTCAGACCACAAGCTCGAGAAAGAATTCATGGCGGAAGTGAAAATCCTCAGTTCGATTCGACACAAGAACATAATCAAACTCCTCTGCTGCGTTTCCTGTGATACTTCACGGCTTCTCGTTTACGAGTACATGGAGAAGCAAAGCCTCGACAAATGGCTACACAAGAAGAACTCACCGCCGAGAATTACAGGGTCGGAACCTATTTGCGGTGTTACCCTCAATTGGCCGACGAGATTTCAAATTGCAGTAGGGGCAGCACAAGGCCTGTGTTATATGCACCATGAATGCTCCCCGCCAGTAATTCACAGAGACTTGAAGTCCAGTAATATCTTACTGGATTCAGAATTCAATGCCAAAATAGCAGATTTCGGCTTAGCCAAGTTGCTCATAAAGCAAGGGGAACCGGCCTCAGTCTCCGCCGTTGCCGGCTCTTTTGGATACATAGCTCCAGGTAAGAGAAATCCCAATTCAAACCTATCAGAGAATTTGATATGAGACGTTAATAGGAAAAACTAAAAGCTTGTTTCATTTCTATCTGCAGAGTATGCTCAGACACCAAGAATTAACGAGAAGATCGATGTGTTTAGCTTTGGAGTCATTCTTCTGGAGTTGGCAACTGGAAAGGAAGCTCTCGACGGCGATGCAGACTTGTCTCTGGCGGAGTGGGCATGGGAGTATATTCAACAAGGCAAGCCACTAGCCGATGTGTTGGATGAGGATGTGAAGGAACCACAATATCTTGATGAAATGTGCAGTGTTTTCAAATTGGGTGTGATTTGCACTTCCGGTTTGCCGACCAACCGGCCGAACATGAACCAGGCATTGCAAATCTTGATCCGTAGCCGAACCTCGACACCCCCAAACAATGGAGATAAAAAAAACAGGGACAGCGAAAGTACGCTGAGGAACAATGACGATTACTTGAAAGATGTAACAGTCAAAGGTTCTCTCCAATAGTCTCTTTTTTTAGGATCAAGATTCACCATCACATGTTTTTGAACCTTGGTCGTTAAATATAATGTGGAGACTGAAGAGGACCCAGCACTCCAGCCACTGCTCCGAGCAGAAATTGCTAGAGTTGATAGGTCGGCTCGGTCTCTTTGTAAATTTTGAATAACAATCCATGTCACGTGTATTTTAAGAACTACAATAATAATAAATGAGAACTCATTCAACTCTAGGAGCGTCAAACGGTTTCTCTACATTGTTTTAGACGAGCATTTTCAGTTACTCGTTTCGGAAGCTTTGACTTTCTACATGAAAGAACAGTACTAAGTATCTGAGTATTGAACACTGCTGATGATAAGACAAAAATGGCTACCAGAAAGAACAATGGAAAAGGAAATTCTTTATTTGTATACTTGATGAAAGTTCATGAATCATCGAATGATGGATTTGATCTAATTCGAAAGGAGAATTTCAACAGCCTGCTGACAATCCATATGGTTCTAATTTATTTAGCAAAGGAACTGGAGAAGGATGATTTCATCGGAGACGCTGGCGAGGAGGGAAACCTCTCGTCCCCATTTATTAAACATGTCAGAGCCAAAGGACGGACTTGTGCCCCAATGCCATCAACATCGTCTCCAACATCATAAAGATAGAGGGAGCCACTTCAAAATCGTGGGGGGTTTTGCAGGCAAATCTACCATATAATTGATCCATTGCTGGAGATGATATGCTCTGAACCATAAAATTAACGACTTAAGAATCATTGAAACGAGGAGCCTAAATAATCTCAAGTCTGCAAGAAAAAAGAATACAAGTTCTTTTACAACAAAAAATTGGAACTATTTCATTCTTTTGAGCTACCTTGGCTGGCTTTGGACTCCTTTTTTCAGGAATCCTCCACCCCAAGATACTGGGAGTGAGATGCTGCGAGAAGTGCTGCTCCAATGCCAGAGCCATCGTTTGAGTGCTCGATCACAAAGTTGTCTGCAACTTTGTCTCCCAGTAATTCCTTGAGTGAACTCTCCAACGAGTTTCTAAATTTAGTGTAGTGCTCAAATAACCCACCATCAACAGCTATGACAGATTTCTGGTTATCCCCATCTTTTGGGGTGTCTCTTCCCAATTTCTTGATGATCCCATAAATACCAGCAGCTGATAGGCGTGCACCACGAACGGCAACAATGTCACACAGCACAAAGACGATTTTTCTCATAGGGAGGGGACTGTTAGATACCTGACACAGAGACCAGATTTTCATGTCAGCAAAGGTGTGAGCTTTGGTGATCATTCCACAATGAAATGACTAGGAGATTTTTGCCTTTCATGAGTCAACAAAAACTCAAATGACCAAGAGAAGTGATCACTTGGTTCCTGAAAATGCTCAACTAATGGAAAAAACTAGGAAGAAAGGGAATTGAATACAAACCTCCAAAATGTCATTCAGCTTGCTTCCGACAACTCTCAGATCTGGAGATGTATCATGATGCATGGCAGACATGTCCGGAGTCCTGCATAAATACAAAAAAACCAACTTTATAGTTGAAATACAGATAAAACTTTTTACACATTCATTTTACAAATAAAGTAATGAAAAAGAGAGCAAGGTCGGTCAAAAAGCATGTCCCATTGCAAGTGAGCAAGAATAATACCTAAGAATGAAAGGTTTTTTTAGTTTAGGCGGAACAACATCACCAAAGAGGGCAGCTTCTTCAGCCATCCTACACAGAACTCTGCGAACTATTTCTCCTAGATACATACCAGATATCATCTTCTCAAAAATCTGTAAGATGGCCACAAGATGTGTATTATATATAGGATAGCCAATTTGGCAACTTGAAATGAAAAAGACTAGCAGATGAACAGCTCAAAGAAAAGAGGAGCTTTACCTGTTCCCCGGGGTTTAAACTTTCCAAGTCTAGGGCTTGATCATATTCGGTGATTGGAAGATGAGAAGACCGGAAGTTGCCCCATTCCATGTTAATAACCTGTTAGTTTGAAAGAACGTTAAATATGGTACACAAATGAAATATAATAAACAGAGCCACGGTTAGTATTCTTACTAACCATCTCTCCTGATTGAGGTAGAAGGCCTTGCCATTTAGGAATTGCATGTGCCCGCTCCACATATGCAGCATTTGTTCCAGTTCCCAGAATCACGGCAGCAATAACATTATCATTATTGTATCTGCCTCCAGCTAATGTGCCGATTGTATCATTTACCTGAATCACATAGACTAGTTAGAATGTCCAACACAGTGAGGAGCAAAAATCATGGGGAAATTCACATCGCAGAGTTGTAAGAAATGCCTCTTAAAGATCTAGGAGATAGTGAATCAAGGGCAATACCAAAGCTGCCACACGCATATCCAATCCAATCTTTTCCATGGCCTTTGTTAATTCTCCTACCACATCTTGCCCAACCTACATCAATATCATCCAGAAAAGATGCAGCAACGGCTGAGAAATGTACTATATTTGAAGTCATAAACTAGATAGATCATACTGTACAGTGGTAACAATTAAAGAGCACCATGCGGTCCAGAAAATTTATAGTACATTACATTAGCAAAGGAAAGCAATATTCATAAATTCCGAATGAGGACTACTGCTTCAACAGGATCGTAATCCAAATGAATTCCCATGCAATTTATCTATCCTCCAAAATTGCAAATCAGATAACAGTAAAAAACTTCTTAGTTACATTTCAATTTCCAATAAAGAAATTTTATAGTTAACAAAGCTTGCAGAGAATTTCAGTTCTTTCATAAATCAGGTAATTTGATTGTTTGTTTTCTTTCTATCAATCTACCGATTATGAATTATCTACCAACACTTTGATTGGTTTGGACACCTTTCACAGGCACTTTAAATCCCTAAAGGCAAGAACAAAACACAGTCACAGTCACCTACCTTATTAGTTTATTTCGTGTCACAATGACATCAAAGCTAAGGTGGCTTCCAGTACAAGATTACCATTACATAAAGAGGAAGATGCACGAAAAGAACACTAGTTCCCTAAGAGTTATAATCGATAGCTTTCAGGTTCAATGTTCTTAACATATACTTTGATTTCCATTTTTCGGGTTCTATACATATGGTGAAAACATTTTTCATAACAAATAGAAAGAGATGGCTGTACTAAACAACACAATGATGATAGATATCAAGGTAAGAAGTACTAACTGTGTCCTCGATGTTGAATCCCTTTGTCCACTTTATAAGTGTCCCCGAGGCAATAGATGTTTGTCTAACTGGGAAAGAAAATGTAAAACCCAGCTCTCTTTGTCTACCAGATACTGGGTGATAGCCATCACCTTCTTCTTCAACAAATTTTGCAAGTGCTTCAGCTATAAAACCAAATAAGGCCTGAAAAACATCCTTCAATCAGTTCTGAGAACTTAAAACATGGAATCTTAGCCTAAGAAATTTACTATTAGAAATACTAACCTCTGAAGATCCGGTCATTAAATGCGGAGGAATCGAAACTTCGACGAATTCCTGCCTAGCAACACGGTCATCCTTTCCTCCCAATTGTACACGCAACACACGGAAGTTTGTTCCCCCAAGGTCTAATGCATAGAACAACCCTTTCTCGTCCCTAATAGTAATGACAAGAAAAATGACAAAGGGGAAAAAAAATCTTCCCTTCAGTTTTTGTAGCAACGGGAAAGAGGGAAAGATGGAGATTACATCAAACAACAGCAAGTAATGAGATAACAAACTATACTCAATCAGTCTAATTTGTGCATTATTAACTAAATGAAGCACAACAGCTTCAAGCATTCAATTTGGTAGTAGATTTAAATCAAAAGGACAAAAATAACGATTGAATTAAAGGGAAATTTTCACTTTTTTAAAAGTTGAATTGCCAGTTTTCGATGAAGGGTTTAAGGTTTGTCTTCATTTTAAATAAAAAGGACACGTTAAAGTTTCTACCAATTTAATCAGAACCCAAAGAGAGAAAGAAAAATGAGGAGAAGAGAAAGAAGATAAAATTACCCAGTGGGAAGATTATCCACATAACTAATAAGCATCTTGAGCTTACTTCCACCTTCAGATGCGAGACCAGCATGCATCTCCACAGTCATAGCCTCCGCCACTTGTTTCAGCTTCTCCGTGGGAGTTCTACACTTTTCCTCAAACTCCTTCAAGATACCCATCGGTTTACTCCACTTCCCGCAGTTCTTCATCCGGTGACGCACAACCAACGCCGCCGCCACGGCGGCGCAAACCACAGCCGCTCCGACAGCTACCTTCTTCATATCGAAAAGAAACAAGTGAATAGATAAGATTGAAGCGGTGAAAATCGGAAGCAATAACAGAAGGAAAACAGAGATTTTCCGATGGGAGTGATCAGAGATTCATTGTGGTTAGGAAAAAGGCGTGGAAATGAAGGGACGAAGAAGGAAAGAAAGAGGAAAGGCGAAGGTGGGAGATCGAAGAAGAGAATTGAAAGGTGAAATTGATGTTGTTATTGGAATGAATCTCTGGTTCACACATGAAGAAGAAGAAGAAGAAGAAGAAGAAGGAATCGAGAGAAATGAGATTGAAGAAGAAGGGAAGGGAGGAAGGCGGAACCACGTTCTTTATTGTAGGGGTTGGGAAATTGGACAAGCTTTTGACTTAAAATTACGGTTCTAACCTTTAATACCACATTCCAATTTCCTTCTTCGCCACATGTTTATCTCCGTCTTTATCCATTTTCCTCCCTTCAAATTTTATTTCTATTTCTTCCCTACCTTTTCGATCTATTTTTTCTTCGGTCTCGGTTGATGTCAAATTTTGATCAAACAAAACCACACCTGATTTCACGTGACAACAACACATGAGAAGACCAACTAAATAAACAAAAATTATTCTAATACCTTAAGTTTTACTTCTACATTATCAAGTTCTTACTTCCACTCTAAATTACCTCATATCGATTATAATCATGTATTTATAATAAAAATGAGATAAAGTTTACCTTTTCTTCATCTTATTAGATAAATCTATTTTATCTATTATTTATATTCCTTTATCTTTTACTGGGTCTTTTTGTTTATCTTTTAGCCTTTAAATTTTTAGTTTGTAGGTTTGAAAATGTTATAATGTTAACCTTCATATTTGAATTTTCTTTCCTTTAGTCCATAAGTTTTAAGATCTAAATTTAATCTTGAATTTAAAAAATAAAATAAAATAAAATCACTTTTTGAATTTGGTGTTAACATCTATTAATTAGTTTAAACAATTATGAAATTATATTTTAAATTTAATTTTAATTGTGATGATAAATAGTAAAGTTCAATTTTGATTCTTTTGAATTAATTAATGGACATTAATCTTGAAGATAAAAAGAATCGATATTAACTATGTGGACCTTGAAACCTACGAACCAAATTGAAACATAACTCAAATCTTAATGATAAAATTGGAACATATGGACTATATTGAAACCAAAAAAGTATTTTCTCTATTGTTTAACACTAAATTAAGTTCAATTATAACAAATGATTTCAAAAATCAAGTCATTAAAAAATTTGTTTTATTTTTAAAAAAATGGCTTTGAATTTAAATGTGATTTTAAGTAAAATAAATAGGAACAAGTATAGTTTTGAAAAAACATAAAATTAAAAATAAAATGGTCATTAGTTAGGGTCTTAATAACTAGACTCTTATCTAACTAGCATTTTAGATTTAGCTCTACTTGAATTATTTTCTTATGACCCATAATTTTCACTTGTACGACGGTTGTTGAGCGAATTTTTTTACATATATATATATATTAAACAGACCTCTCTAAAGGATAATTTTAATGCAATTGATTTGTACACTTCCATAATCAATTTTCACTACAATAATTGTCCTTTTTTTTCCAGGTGTAGTTTCTATGCTATGTATGTTCATGTCTAAAAACATGTCTATTTTTCTTTTATCAATCAAAACCCCTCTCATACCCTATGAGTTTCTTTCAAAGCATATATATATATATATATATATATATATTGTGTTTGTTAATGATAATTGTACATATAAATATTATAGATATCGTACAATATAGTAACCACATGAGGCCTAATAAACTAGTTAAAATGTTGGTAATTTATTCGCAGCTTGAAAGTTTTTATTGTTACGGATAAAATTGGGTAAAATTGATTGTCATTTGTGATGGTCGTTCAAACTCATTAGCAATCCAAATAGTAATTGAGAAAACTTACATCAATAAACTTGTATGAAAGTGATATTTTGTCAAACTCACAACAATACTTATAATATTTTGTTTTTCCATGGGTGATGATCTAGGTGAAACCAAGCTTTGATCATGCTATCAATTTGAATGGTAGTCTCTATTACCTCAAAGAAACTGTCACGTGTGTCTTGCTTGTGAGAGACACATTGATGAATATTTTGACTTTTAACAAGTTAGAACGTTCGTTCTAATGGATTTAAGTTTATATAATATTTTAAATAAATTTATTATTTGAATAAGAAATCGTTATATGCTTTTCTTTTTTTTTCTTTTTTTGAAAAAAAAAAAAAGCGAGATAAATCAAAACTTCTTAATGCATTTATTTTGTTTTTATTTTCAACATTTGAGAATTTTCCAATCGTCCAATTTTGAAATCTCCATTTTTATAAGAATGTTTTCATGTAATTGCTTTGTTTCTTAATATTTCAACAAAAATCCAAGTCATAAATTTCGGTCAAATTAACAACGATATTATTGATTAATTAATTAATTAATTATTATTTTGGTTTGAGTAATGAACCAATTAATTAACAATGCCCATAGTTAATGGGTTTATGCTGTCTCGTGGAATTAATAATTCAGATAAATACACACAGGTTGAAGCAGAGCCCACAATTTTTTTATATAATAAAATATATAAACTGTGAATAAACATGATTTATTTCATATAATTAATTATTCAAATTGTAGATATTTTAATTATTTTATGAACAATAAATGACGCCTTTTTAGACTTGGTTGAACAAAATGTATCAAATACCACTTTGACTTTCCTTTTTCTCTTAATTTAAATGCTCGCACGTCAGTGTACTATGAATAAAATACCACTATTAATTACATCACAAATCCAATTACAAAACTCATAGTAATTATATTTTTTCAATACCTTTGCAAAATATATTTTTTTCTCATCCTATATTATTTTACCAACATAAACGTAGTTCAATTGGCATAATGTTGGTACTATATTCTTTACCTAAGTGAACTATGAAGAGGAGTTGTTAATCAAATCCACAACCTCCCAACCATTTGATTATTTTGACTTTGAGCATATTCAATTCCAAATTTGCAATATAAGACCTTTTGGGATTGTCTAGAAAAAAATGTTTTTTTTTTTAAGAAAATCATTTTTATTTAAACCCTTTAAAATAAAAGAAAATTGTTTAAAATACATTCCGAAAGTGTTTAAAAAATTATTTTGAATAGTTGTCAATCAGATTGTTTTTTCCCTTCAAAATGACTTATTTTTAAAATTCAAACACATGAATAATTTTGAATCTATTAAACTCCAAACCGAAATAGGTCGTTTATCGTAATTCCTCATTTAGTGGATATTTTTTTACAAATGAATGAGGAATATTTGTCTTCAACTCCTATAAATAAAAAAAATTAAAAAATCAAATATTAGGCTTTAAATTGTTGTGAATTTGAGGAGAACAATGGCACACAACGAGAGCACGGATATGAAGAAAATATAATATAATATATAAAATACATAAATAACAAAAAGTAAGTAAAATAACAAAGAATCGATTTCTCCACTTCCTCCAATTTTTTGGATTGATCACCAATATGTGTGTGTTTTTCAAAACCCATCAAATGTCACTATTTATAGGCAATTTGGCAAGTAAGTGGTAGATTACATGCACAATAATAGTATGTAATCTTGAGACACATGTGTTGGGGGTAATGCCCTAAATCTTGTGGGTTCTGTAGTTTGTAATTATTTTGTACAAACAATTTATCTATTTAATAAAATATGAGGTATTTTATTCGACATTTAGTAACATTAACTCACAAAACCAAAAAACAAACATCCAAGGTTATCTTCTAAAGCTTAAACATGTATGTAGAAACATACAGGTGAATTGTATTTAAGTGATAACCTGAAGGGTCTGTAGTAGATGGATAAGGTTGGATATCTTATCCTGGTGACATTACGAATACGATCCACTTTGTAGATGTTACAATTGTTGTAAAGTTCTACAAATAGTCAGATCCTGATCATTTATGTAGAAACATGTGAGCGAGGGTGTTCTATACAAATTTTTTTGTATAAGATAAGACCACGAAATGAATAATCTCATTATATAACACCATTAATAGTAGAGATTTACATTTTACCAGGATGATTATAGGTGACATTACCTGAATCCTGACTGAGTTGTGAACTTCTACCTATAAATGTGGTCTTTCAATTTGCATGGGTGAGAGTGGCTAGTTGCCAACTCAATATGTCTACCATTTTGTGGATTCGTTTAATTTGGGAGTTGGGAACACAGCTACACAAGACAAAATTCACTCATTCCCTAATGTCCATAAGTAGATAAATTGCACCCTTAAGGGTTGATTCTGGGGCTTGAACAATGTGGCGTCACACCCTCTCTTGACCTGAGAGAGTCTGATCATGGTTGGATTATGACTTATTGTTCATTAGAAGGATCAGTGGTACTTAAAAAGTTAGATTTCAGAGTAAGTAGATAAATTTCTCCCTTAAGGGCTAATTGGGGTTTGAACAATATGGCGCTACATCTTCTCTTGGCCTGAGAGGCGTTTGGTCATAGTTGGACTATGACTTATTGTTCATTAGAGGAATTGATGGCACTTAAGAAGTTAGATGTAACTATAGGGGCAAAACGGTAATTTTGGTCCACTTGTATTTACGAACAATTTGTGAAGCATCATCGCGTTGTTGACCGGTTATATCCAATGGACACATAAATATATTTGTAGTGCAAAGAGTGCAGTTATCAGTCTTTAGTGGAGTAACCGACAGTTAATGGATGTTGGGTAGTTTAATTAATTATCCAAGTACCATTTGGGTTTTAATCTACATGTCCATAAGGTTCCCTCGGTAGCTCAGCTGGGATTACTGAGAATTAATTTTGGATTAATTTGAAATATTCAAATTAATTGAGAAAATTAATTATATATGATATAATTAATTTGAATTAATTATAAGTGTTATAATTAATATGATGTATTTGATACATTCTAATATAAAGTTTTTTTTAGAAGAAATAATATTTGAATATGATTCAAATATTAGTTATATGAATTGGATTCATATAATTAAATTTAATATGATTTTGATTTTGTTGGGTTGTATGTCCTTAAACTCGTAATTTTTAATATTAAACATGTTCTATTTGAAATAAAGATGTTCTTGAAGTTTATTCAATAGATATGTTATTGAAATTGTAATTTGTACTTGTAAAAGCCTAAATTCAATAAACTACAATCCATGGCTATTAAATGAGTACTTGGACTTTATGTGGAGACATAAAGATGGATCAAGTTCGAGTTAATAGCCAAAATGGTCTATAGTGTATGAATAAGGTTGGATACTATATTCTGGTAATACTATAGGATGCGACCCACTTTGTGTTTAATAAAAACGATGTGATATTGAATTGTTTATGTGAAGACATGCAAGTGGAGGCGTTCTATGCAAAGAGTTTGTATAAGACCGAACCAAGAAACGAGTCACTCTTACTTTATAATGTTGTTTACTGTTTAAAACTGACTATTTCAAATCAATGACCTAGATAACTCAACCTTAATCCTAAGCTAACTATGAACTTCTGTTTATTTGGGATTATCCTTAGATTTGCATAGGTGAGGGTTGGCTAAACAGCGCCGGCTCAATAAACCTCCCATTTCAGGAGTAAGACCGAGTAGATATCTGGAGACATAGGGTGCAAGATGAAATTCACTCCTACCCATCTTTAGGGTTAGTAGAGAGATTATTCTCTTAGGTACTGATTTTAGGTCATGAACAAAGGGCCCCACCCTCTCTTTGGCTCGAGGGAGACTCAATTTGGTAATTGGATCATAAACCCATTGTTTATTAGAGGATCAGTGGGACTTAAAGAGTAAAATGTAATCTTAAAGGTAAAACAACATTTAACCCAGCCGTTATTACAAACAAACTGTGAAAGGTGGAGTTACTGATTATGGTTAAATCAAGTGGACAGAAATATATCTATAGTGAAGGGAGTGCAACTATTGGGCTTTAGTGGAATGGCCCGGTAGTTAACGAATATTGATTAATTCGATTTAAAGAGTTTAGCCGATTAATCTCGCATCGTTGAAGCCCATGATCTGTAGGTCCATTAGATCCCCTATTAGCTCACAAATGGATTAAACCTTAGAATAGAGTGATGAGTAAATTTGAAATGTTCAAATTCGAATTAAGGAAATTAGTAATTATATACAATATAATTACACGTTTAATTGTCGAATTAAACGTAATTAGAGAAGTGGATAGTATTTAAATTTGATTTCAATTACATGAATAGAGATTCGTGATTATGGAATTGGTGTTTAATTAATTTAATTAATTAAAAAGTTTAATTAAATTTTAGAATTAATTTTATTAAAATTAATTTTACAAATTTTTCCATTTTGTTTTGAAATTTGATTTCATTAAAAATCAAATTAATTAAATTGAAATTAGATTTTCAATTTTCTTTAAATTATTTTTTAATTAAAATGGGAAAATGTTGTGATTTGTGAGTGGGTTTTTCCCAGTTTCAAACTCACTATTCCACCAAAACAATCAAGGAGGTGGTGTCAATTTAAGATGTATTCTAAATGCATGCTAAGGTTGGATGAATACTAATTCTAATTTGAGCTGAAGAGGCTATACATCTGTAATTTTTTTGTTTTAGATAAAGAATAAGCCTTCTTTCTCTAGCTAAAAAATCAGAATTTTTTCCTCTCTAAATTTTCAAAATTCAGCTCACTTTGATTCCCACAAATTAATTTAAGGTCCAAGAGAATAGTAGGAAAAATCAAGTGGTGATCTACAAGCTTTTGGATTGAAGATTGAAGTTGAATTCGTGGATTGAAGAAGGTCTTCAAACGTAATTTCTTGAAACCCTTTATTTTCCTATGAGCATGTTGTCTTAATTGCTAAAGTTGATGAATTAAAGTGCTTATTGATCCTGAATTCTTCCGCTGATTGAATTCTAACTCCATCAATTAGTATCATAGCATGTTTTAAGCACTCAATTCGTGGTAATTTTAGCTTGGTGGGTGATTTTCATAGGTTGTATGAAAATAATGACTGATATGGATTTTTTCAGTTTTGGCTTTTAAATTCTCTTCAATTAAGTATTAATTGTTATAATTGGCTCCTTATTTATGGGTCTTAATGTGTGAGTAAGAGTTTTTAAATTTGTTAGAGTCAATAGAGATGTAACTAGGTTGTAATTTAAGAAAGAAGCAAGAGAGGTCAGGTGTAGAAAACTGAGTTTCAAACTACTGCCAGGCAATGTTGCAATGCTACTCATCATTCAACCCAGAAAATGAAAAACAACCTGAAACGTTGCAATACTGTGCTTGATCCAATCAGAAAACGCGAACGCATGGCTCAGTCGGTTCGAGGGCGAACCGTTTTAATTGGTCCAGCTCATGATAGCCCGATTTTGGTCGATTCAACCCCTTTTAGTGCTTTGAAGGTTCGGTTCAAGCAGCTCAGGTCCGATTCAGGTCGGTTTGAGTGGTCCAGAAGCTGTTTGAAGCCCGTTTTGATTATTATTATTATAATAATTTAGTCTGTTTGCTTACTTAAAATGCCAAAATTGATCCATATCAGTGTATGTTTAATTATTTATGCATTATGAATGTACGTTTTAATTAAATAAATCTTGTATGTGCATATAGTATGACATGTAGATTTAAAATCCCACCATAGGAAGCATGTTGCATGCATTGAAAGTGTGTTATAAAGAGTTATAATATATAGTATGCATGTTTAGGGTTTCAAGTTTTTAATATAAGGTGTTATATTAAATTCTGAAATGCTTGATGTATTTTATGGATGAATAGCTTGTCTATAGTTTTATAAGTTGTTATAAAATTGGATTAGACATTCAAAATCCATAACAAAGATAAAATGCATGTTCACGTAGGTTAACAAATAAAATTTTTTTTAATAGTTAAAATAAGTCATTATCTTTAAAATTATGGTTATAAACTCAACTGGTATATAATTCTGTCTAAGGTTGGAGGTATTTAAGTTGACGGTTTACAGAACACCTCTTACCTAGGGATTATGGCCAAATATTTGGCCGTTGTTAACCCGATTTTATGAGCATGCATGAGCGATATGAGGTTTCAAAACTAATTTATCACCTAGACATTGTAGGTTAAATCCAAATATAAAAGTTATGTTTGGAAAGATCACTTAGACTTGGGTTGTTTAATTAGCTGGAATAAACCTAAGTAAATATTTTCCAAAAACAAATAGAACACTTTAGTAGGAGATTATTAATATTTATGATATGTTATTTTTAGCTTTCGCGTCCCTAAGAGTTTACACCGTATGATCCATGCTCGACTTAGTGTCGCTTTTACCACGACTACTCCATTCGAAAAGTGTTTTCATGGGTCGATAACAAGGTGAATAGGGGAAGTCGTTCATAGTAAGTGGGTGCAAGAAATGTGTCAGTATATCCTACAGTCTTTTCCATTAGTCTGAACTGTAAGATTCTTATGTTGTGTCTGCTGTCGTTTTTAGGCGACATTAGCTAATTGTTTTTCACGACGATCCCCTTGGAGAGTTATAACATAAGATTCGGAACAACTCAGACTTCATAAATGAATAGGGTTTCTTAGTTCCATCTTCAATATTATCTTTCAAATCGGGGGCTTGTTGATACCATTTTATGAAATCTGAAAATGGAAGGTCACACTTACAAGAGTTACTAAGTATTAGTAAGTTCATGACCGAAAATGGTAACTAAATAACTAATAGAATAATGAGTTATTCTAGAATTAGTATTTAGTCAAGAATGTCTTGCTTCAATGAAAGAGTATTTGACACCCCCTCGGTAGCATCTATTCTGACTCATTAAAGTATCCTTGCAAATAAATAAATAGATTTTGGTACTTTATTATTGCTGCTAAAAATTGAATTTAGATGCAATTTTCTGATAGAATTTTTTTATGTTTCAACATGTCGAATTTGATAATCCAACTCTTAGCTTTCAATAAGTTCAGTGGAAAAGGTTATTCGAACTGAAAATCAAACTTGTATACGATACTAGTTGTTGATGACCTGAGGTTCATTTTAACAGAGAAATGTCCTCCGCTTCCCAGTTTAAATGCAAATCGAAATGTTCGAGATGCCTATGACAGATGGGTTAAGGCTAATGAAAAGGCTCAAGCCTATATTTTGGCAAGCATATCTGATGTGCTTACTAAAAAGCATGAAATCATGGTCACTACTAAAGAGATCATGGAGTCGTTACAGGGGATGTTTGGATAGCCATCCTCATTAGTATAACTTGATGCTATAAAATACATTTACAATTCCCGCATGAAGAAAGGGACCTCTGTTAGCAAACACATCCTGGACGTGATAGTCCATTTCAATACTACGGAAGCGAATGGTATTGTCATAGACTAGAAAAGTCAAGTCAATATGATCATGGAATCTCTTCTGAAGAGCTTCCTAACTTTTCGCACAAACGTTGTGATGAATAAGATTGATTATAATTTGGAAACTCTCATAAATGAACTCCAGACTTATCAATCATTAATGAAAAATAAAAGTCAAGAAGTGAAAACAAATGTTGTTACCTAAAAGAAGTTTCAGAAAGGATCGATATCTGGTGCAAAACCTTCTGAAAAGAAGTCTGGTTTTTCAAAAGATAAAAATATCTAAATGAAGAAAAAGGGAAAAGAAAATAAGAAGGCTCCTGCTAAGAAAAGCGACATTAAAGTTGCAAAAGAAAATTGTTTCCACTGTAACGTTGATGGGCATTGGAAATGAAATATCCCCCTGAAAAGAAAGCTAAAAAGGCAAATCAAGGTAAATCTATTTTACTTGTAATAGAAACATGCTTACTGGAAAGTTCTCATTTGGCATGGATACTAGATTCAGGTGCCGCTAATCATATTTGCACTTCCTTTCAGGAAACTAGTTCCTGGAGATAGCTGACAGAAAATGAGATGACTTTCAAGGTGGGAACATGTGAAATCAATTCAATTGAAGCAGTGGAAGATCTCAAGTTATTTAAGTATGTTCTGTTAAACTTGAAAATTACTTGTATGTATTAAAACCAATGGAGACAAAAACTATTTTAAATATAGAGATGTTTAAAACACTCAATACTCAACATAAGAAATGAAAGATTTCTCCTAATGCCTATCTTTTGAACTTAAGACTAGGTCACATTAATCTCAATAGAATTGTGAGATTGGTTAAGAGTGGAATTCTAAATTAGTTAGAAGATAACTCTCTACCACCATGTAAGTCTTATCTTGAGGGTAAGTTAACCAAAAGATCTTTTACAGGAAAAAATCTTAGAGTCAAAGAACCCTTAGAGCTAGTACGTTCAGATCTTTGTGGTCCGATGGATGTTAAAACCCGATAAGGTATGAATATTTCATCAGCTTTATAGATGATTATTCACGATATGACTATATTTACCTAATGCATCATAAGTCAGAAACACTAGAAAGGTTCAAGGAATATAAGGCAAAGGTTGAAAATCAATTAGGTAAAAAGATTAAAATACTTCGATTAGATCAAGGAGGAGAGTATATGGATTTACAATTTTAGAACTATCTAGTAGAATATGGAATTCAATCTCAATTTACTGCACCTGGTACATCACAATAAAATGGTGTAGCAGAAAGAAGAAATAGAACCTTATTAGACATGGTTCGTTCAATGATGAGTTATACCCAGTTACCTCAAGTCTTTTGGGGATTTGCAGTACAAACTGTAGTGTATATTTTGAACATGGTTCCCTCAAAAAGTGTTTCAGAAACACCATATGAGTTGTGGAAAGGACGTAAAGGTTTACGTCACTTCAGAATTTGGGGATACCCAGCACATGTGTTGGTGCAAAACTCTAAGAAACAAAAGGTGATCTGTTTTATGATCCTCAAGAAGACAAAGTACTTATATCGACAAATGCTACATTCTTAGAGGAAAACCATGTAAGAAATCATCAACCTCGTAGTAAACTGGTATTAAATGAAATGTTCAAAGAATCTACAGATACGTCGATAAAAGTTATTGATCAGGTTGGTTCTTCAACAAAAGTTGTTGTTGGAATTGGTCCATCACATCCTTCTCATGAACTGAGAATGCCTTGACGTATTGAGAGGGTTGTTCAGCAGCCTGACCGATACATGGGTTTAACAGAAACTCAAATCGTCATACCTGATGATGGCTTAGAGGATCCATTGACCTTTAAACAGATAATGGAAGATATAGATAGAGACCAATGGATAAAATCCATGGACCTTGAATGGAGTCAATGTACTTCAATTCTATCTGAGAACTTGTAGATCAACCAGATGGGGTAAAACCTATTAGTTATAAGTGGATCTACAAGAGAAACCAAGACCAAACTAGTAGGGTACAAACCTACAAAGCCAGACTTATGGCTAAAGCTTTTACCTAAAGGGAGGAATTATACTATGAAAAAACCTTTTCTCCTATTGCCATGATTATGAAATATGGCTAATGGATATCAAGACCGTCTTTTTGAACGATCATCTTGAAGAAAGTATTTATGTCTCAACCAAAAGGGTTCATTGAACAGGGAAGCAAAAATTTTACAAGCTTAAAAGATCCATTTATGGATTAAAACAAGCATCTCGGTCCTAGAATATAAGACAATGCGATCAAATCTTATGGCTTTAAACAAAATGTTGACGAACCTTTGTTTACAAGAAAAATTGTAGTTTTTCTGGTACTTTATGTTGATGATATCCTGCTCATTGGGAATGAGGTAGGATTCCTTGCTAATGTAAAGAGATAGCTAGCATCGTAATTTCAAATGAAAGATTTAGGAGATGCACAGTATGTTCTTGGAATCTAAATAATTCGGAATCGCAAGAACAAAATGCTAGCAATATCTCATGCATCTTATATTGACAAAATGTTGTCAAGATATAACATGCAATATTCCAAAAGAGATTTGTTACATTTTAGACATGGAATTCATTTGTCTAAGTGACAATATCCTAAGACATCTCAAGAAATTGAGAATATGAAAAGAATTCCTTATGCATCAGCAGTCGGGAATATAATGTACGATATGTTGTGCACACGCCCATACATATGCTTTGCAATCGGAATAGTCAGCAGGTTCCAATCCTATCCTGGATATAGTCATTGGACTGATGTTAAGAACATCCTCAAGTATCTTTGGAGAATGAGGGACTATATGTTCGTGTATGGCTTTAAGGATTTGATCCTTATTGGATATGTTGATTCTGATTTTCAGATTGATGTGGATTTTAGGAAATCTACTTCAGGATCAGTATTCACTCTAAACGGAGGAGCTATAGTATAGAGAAGCATTAAACAAAGGGTTATTGTTGACTCCACTATGGAAGTTGAATACGTAGTTGGGTGTGAAGCAACTAAAGAAATAGTGTGGCTTAGAAAGTTCTTGACCGATTTAAAAGTAGTTCCGAATATGCATTTGGCAATCACCATGTATTGTGATAACAGTGGAGCAGTTGTCAACTCAAAAGAACTAAGAAACCATAAACGAGGAAAGTACATCCAACGTATGTACCATCTCATCAGGGAGATAGTACATAGAGAAGATGTGTTTGTCATGTAGATAGCCTCAGGAGACAACCTGGCTTAGCCATTTACTAAGGCCCTTATGACTAAAGTATTCGAGGTCACCTAGTGGGACTAGGACTACGAGACAAATAAATCTAGGGCAAGTGGGAGAAATACTGGGTAACCGCCCTAGTTTGTCGTATTTATTCTCTCATTATTTTTATTCTCTCATTACTCAACATTGTATATATTTTTATATATGTAAATCCATTGGAGTTTTAGTCCAAGTGAGATTTTGAGGACGTAAAGGTAGTTTACGTCACTTCAGAATCTAGGGATATCCAGCATATGTGTTGGTGCAAAATCCTAAGAAGTTGGAATGTCGTTCAAAAGTATGCCTATTTATAGGTTACCTTAAAGAGACAAAAGGTGGTTTCTTTTATGATCCTCATAAAGATAAGGTATATGTATCGAAAAATGTAACTTTCCTAGAGGAAGACTACATCAAGAATCTCCAACCTCATAGTAGGCTAGTAATAGGTGAATGACCAGAGAAACCACAGATGCATTGACAAGAGTTGTTGATCGAGCAGGTCCATCAACAAGAGTTGTTGATGAAACTAGTACTCCACATCCTTCTCAAGAGTTGAGAGTGCCTCGACATAATGGGAGAATTGTGCAACAGTCTGACCGGTACATGGGTTTATCTAAAACTCAAGTCATCATACCAATGATGACTTAGAGGATCCATTGACTTTCAAACAAGCAATGGAAAATGTGGATAAAGAACAGTGGGTTAAAGCTATTGATCTTGAAATGAAGTTAATGTACTTTATTTTAGTCTAAGATCTTACAGATCAACCAGAATGTGTAAAACCCATCGGTTGTAAGTGGATCTACAAGAGAAAATGAGACCAAGCTAGAAAGGTACACACCTACAAAGCTAGACTTGTGGCAAAAGAGTTTACCCAAAGAAAGGGGGTGGACTATGAAAAAAAACCTTCTCTTCGGTTTCAATGATAAAGTCTATTAGAATAATTTTGTTCATAACTGCATTTTATGATTATGAAATCTGGCAAATGGATGTCAAGACAACCTTCCTAAATGACTATCTTGAGGAGAGTATTTATATGTCTCAACCAGAAGGGTTTATTGAACGGGGTCAAGAGCAAAAGGTTTGCAAGCTTAATTAATCCATTTATGGATTGAAACAAGCGTCTCGATCCTAGAATATAAGATTTGACACTGCGATCAAATCTTATGTCTTTGACCAAAATATTGACGAACCTTGTGTTTACAAGAAAATCATTAACAAAACTGTCATTTTTTAGTTTTGTATGTTGATATTCTACTCATAGGAAATGAAGTAGAATTTCTGGCTAACATTAAAAAGTGGCTTGCTACACAATTCCAAATTAAAGATTTAGGTAAAGCGTAGTATGTTCTTAGGATCCAAATAGTTCGGAACCGAAAAAATAGAACTTTAGCATTATCTCAGGCATCTTATATAGACAAGATGTTATCTAGATATAAAATACAAAATTCTAAGAAATGAATGTTGCCTTCCAGACATGAAATTCATGTGTCTAAGGAACAAAGTCCTAAGACACCTCAAAAAGTTGAGGTTATGAAACGAATTCTATATGCATCAGCAGTAGGGAGCTTAATATATGCAATGTTGTGTACTTGTTCCGACATATGTCATACAGTTGGAATAGTGAGCAGATTTTAGTCCAATCCCAGATATGACCATTGGACTACCGTTAAAAATCATCCCCGTATCTTTAGAGAACGAGGGACTATATGCTCGTGTATAATGCTAAGGATCTAATCCTTACTGAATACACTAATTCTAACTTTCAAACCGATTTAGATTCTAGGAAATCTACTTCAGGGTCAATATTCACTCTGACCGGATGAGCTATAATGTGGAGGAGTATTAAGCAAAGTTATATTGTTGACTCCACCATAAAAGTTGAGTATGTACACTGAGGAGACGTGATTGTCACGCAGATTGCCTCTGAGGACAACTTGGCTTATCCATTTACAAAGGCTCTCTCGACTAAAATGTTTGAGGGTCATCTAGTGGGACTAGAACTGTGAAATAGATAGCACTAGGGCAAGTGGGAGAAGTGTTGGGTATCTGATGCGCTAGTTTATTGTATTTATTCTTTTTGTTCTCTCATTAAACTCAACATTGTATATATTTATCCACTGGAGTTTTAGTCCAAGTGGGAGTTTGTTGGATTGTATGTCCTAAAACTCGCAGTTTGTAGAGTTAAACATTTTCTACTATTAATAAAGATATTATTGAACATTTCTTCACTAAAGTTATTATTGAATTTGTAAATTGTACTTGTAAAGAATAAATCCAATAAACTTAGATCCATGGCTATTATATGAATACTTGAACATTATGTGGAGACATAAATATGGATCCAGTTCAAGTAGATAACCAAAACGGTCTATAGTATATGAATAAGATTGGATACCTTATTATGGTAACACTAACGGATGCAACCTACTCTGCAGTTGTTACAATCTGTTGTAAAGTGCTACAAACAAAATGATCCTGATTCGTTCATGTATTTACATGAGGAGTGGGAGCATCCTATTCAAAGAGTTTGCGTAAGATTGGACTAAGAAATAAGTCACTTTTACTTTATAACGTTGTTGACTGTTTTAAGACTGACTATTTCACTTAGATGACCTAGATAACTCGATCTTAATCCTGAGCTAACTATAAACTCTTGTTTATTCGAGATTATTCTTTGATCTGCATAGGTGAGAGTGTCCAATAACACTACTCAATAAGCCTCCCATTTTAGGATAAGACCAGGTAGATAGTTGGAGATATAGGGTGCAAGATGGAATTTACGCCTACCCGATTTAGGGATAGGAGGAAGGTTGTTCTCTTAAATGCTGAATCCAGATCTTGAACAAGTGCCCCACCCTCTCATTGGTCCGATAGGAATCCGGAATATTGATTGGATCATAAACCAATTGTTCATTAGAGGATTAGTGAAACTTAAGGAGCAAGATGTAATTTCAGGGGTAAAACAAAATTTGACCCAGCCGTTATTACGAACAACCTGTGAAGGGTCGACTTACTAATTATGGTTAAATCAAGTGGGCACAAATATATCTACAGTGAAGAGAGTGCAACTATCGAGCTATAGTGATGCGACTCGGTAGTTAATGAATATTAATTAATTCGGTCTAAAGAGTTTTAGCCAATTAATCTCAAATCATTGGAGCTCATGATCTGTAGGTCCATAAGGCCCCTCTACTAGCTCGTAAAACATGAATACCTTGAATTAGTAAATTGAGTGAATTTGGAACGACATGAATTGAAATGTTCAAATTGAAGTTAGGGTTTGAATTTGAATAGTTCAAATTCAAATTATGGTTTGTATAATTATATTCGATATAATTAATTAACGTTTAATTTATAAAAATTAAACGAAATTGGAGAATTTATAATATTTAAATGTTAATTTAAATATTAATTACATGAATAGGATTCATGTTTAAAATTAGGTATGTGATTAATTTAATATTTGATGTTAAATTGTTATTAATTAATTAAATTTATTTAATTAATTAAAATCAAATTAATTTTCAATTTTAATTCAATTTGAGAAATCGATTCTTGAAAATTTGAAATTAATTAAATAAGATTTTAGTTAATTTTGAATTAATTAAAATTGGAAATTGTGTTCTTAGTGGAAACATCCAATCTTCTCTAAGTAAGAAGTGGATTCTTCCTAATTCACACACCTTGCCCATTTCATATTGTCCATTTGAAGTGGCATCATCAGTCTTCATAGTGGCTGCATGAAGAAGGATAAAACTCTTCAATTTTGGATGATTAAGGGAGATTTAGGTTGTTGAAAACTAGTTTATGCAAAAAAAACTATTTTTCCCTCTCCTCAAACCCACACCAAAACATTCACAAATTCAGCTCAATTGTAAGTTCCACCACTCAAATTCAAGGCTGAGAATAGTAGAGAAGATTTCTTGGTGGTCCTCGACTTCAATTGGAGAAGATTGCAACCCAAATTCGTGTTTGAAAAGGATCTTCAAAGGTATGTGTTAAAACCCACTTAATACCCTATGAATATGCTCATTTTGATGTCAAAATCAAGGAATTAGAATGCTTAATGATCCTGTTTTCTTCCACTGCATGTTTTTGTAATCCACCAGGTGTCGTCCTGGCTGGTCAAGATTCATGATTTTTTTTATTAATAACTTATTATTTTGTTCGACCACAAGAAGACATGAAATTAGTTCAGAATATTGTTTAAAACATTTTTCTTGATATTGTTGCTGCATGAGCATATTCGAGACATGAAATGTAGAAAATGTCTTCTCTAACATATCAACATCAGTAACATAACAACAGTTTCAAACTAATTTTAAATAATGTGGAGTTGTAATCACTTACTGATTTGAAATCTTGTAGCCTCAAGTGCATCCACTCATAACGAGCTTTAGCAAGAATAACTGTTTTTTTATGATCATACCTCTTTTTCAAATTTTTCCACAAGATAGGGGATCTTTTATTATAAGATACTCTATTTTCAATCCACTGTGGAGATGATGACAAAGGAAAATCATATCTTCTGTTTTGTCCTAACTAGATGTCGTATTTCCTTCTTTAATAGTCTCACCAAGATTCATAGCATGCAGGTGGATTTCGGCATCAAGTACCCATGATAAATAATTACTACCATTAATATCAAGGGCAACAAATTCTAATTTTGTAAGATTTATCATGGTAGCACTATCATAAAATATTATATTTATATTATAAATTTAATAGATATTAAATATGCAAAATAACATTAAATTTATTAATTATAATAAAGAGGGAAAAATCAACATACCTTTGGGACCTACCTTTAGCGAGGAAAACGATAGTGCTCGTGCTGATAACGTGTTGTGAACTTGAGAAGCACAATGGAAACATGAATACCAATAAAATATAATATTAAAATAAATATAATATAATAATAAAAGTAAATAAATTAACAAAATATGAATTTCTCCACTTTCTCCAATCTTTTTGGATTAATCACCAATATATGTGTCTTCCAAAACCTACAAAATGTCATTATTTATATGCAATTTGGCAAGTAGGATGGTGAATATTAATAGCGTGTAATCTCGAGATATATGGACAATACATGGAGTAATGGAAAAGTGATACATGGCTAATGGATAGTAATAATATGCATCTACATTACACTTAATTTAATATATTTATAATAAAAATATGTTAAAGTTTGTAAATTATTCTCCAACATGTTAATAACACGGGAATTTTATGGCATGATTTTTTTGGTTAGAACATAAAATTTTGAAGGAAACAGAGTACAAATGATAATAATATTTATTTTATTTAAAAAAATAGGTGAAAATGGAAATTGATACCAGCAGGATTATTACATTAAAATATGAAATTCAGAATTTTTTCTAAAATTGAAGAGAGAAAAAAAAAAAAAAAAAAACTCAATTAACAAAATCCAATCACTACAAACAATTCTTCGAGGAATGAAAATAATATTAATAAAACGAAAATCTATTTTTTAAAAAAACTTTATTTATACGGCTAAACTTTAAAAATGGTATCAATTAAATCCTCCAACCAATAATTTTAAACTTTTTATCAAAATTTTCTTTTAAAATTATTAATGATTATTGTAAATTTTGTAAATTAGAGAGAAATATACAGATAAATAGGTTATTTGATTTTTTGTATTCCTTAATTATTTTTAAAAAAATTATATTTTTTTTTTTCTTTTCTACTTGGCAAAATTTTGGGATGAATAATTTCAGTTACGTGGTTTTAAACAAAATTTAAATGGGAATGAGTGAAACTAACACTAAACTAATTGAAGATTATAATTAAAATCAATAATTAAGCCGAAGTTTAAACTTTTATCCTTTATAGGATGGTATATATTGATTTTTTTACCAAAAATTTTATTTAAAAAAGTAGGAAAAATTATATAAAAGTAAATAAAATTGTAAGACTATCAAAGTTTAAAATGTTAATAAGTCTTAATTTTATGAAAATGTGGATGAAAAAATAAATAAAATGTTAATATCGCTAGATATTTTTGGAAAGATTAACAAAAAAAAAAAAGAAAAGAATTAATAGTAAATAAATCGTTATGATTTTTAAACATGTTAAGATGTCTATTATTTATATTATATTTATACTACTGACATTTTGTTGCTCAAAATCTGTTTGATAACCATTTTGTTTTTGTTTTTGAAAATTAAACTTATGAATACTACTTCTACTTCCAAATGTCTTCCGTTATTATCTACTTTTTACAAATGATTTAAAAAACCAAGCAAAATTTTGAGAACTATACAACGTAGCTTTAAAAAATTATTTTTGCTTTTGGAATTTGATTAAGAATTCAACTATTGTACTTAAAAAAGATGTAAATTATTGTAAGAAATGTGGATGAAATATATATGCAAATCATTGTAAGAAATTCGGATGAAATAAATATGTAAATCATTATAAGAAATATGGATGAAATAAACTTAAATTTCAAAAACAAAAACAAAAAATCAAATGGTTACAAAATCGGGTCTTAACTTTTAGATTTTGTGGATTTTTCTACGATAAAATAGAAATATGGATTTACCTCTTATGTCAATGTTAAATTATAAAAATGACTATTTTTAAATATAGAAAAATAAACTGAAATATTTACAAAATATAGTAAAATTTTAGAAATATAAATGATAGACACTGATGGACACTAATAGACTTCTGTCAGTATCTATCGGCATCAATCATTAATAGTTTTAAATTTTTATTATATTTTGTAAATATTTTCAACCGTTTTACCATTTGAAATAATTTTTCTTATAAAAATTTGCATATATGTGAAAATATCTAACATGTGAATGAAAATTTAACATTATGATAGGGATTGGAATATGGTTTTGAATGGTTTGTGGGTGTTGAGCAGTGCTTTCATTTTCAGTTTCATGTTTATATAAATAAAAAGATTCCAATGTGGTCCTCAAATCCACAAATTTAGCTTCCAATTATTTATTTCATTTTCTTTTATTTATTTATTACTAAAAAAAAAAAAATCTCTACTCCGATAATGACACATTTCTCTGCTCCATCTCAATCACATTCCCCCCCCTCCTTTTTTTTTTTTCTCAATTATCCATTTAAAAAAAGTGAAAGTTGCATGAATATTTATTTTACAATAAATATTAGAGTTTATGTAGTAAGATAAAAGTATTTGCAAATATAGATTTTTTACATTAAAAAAAAAACGCAAAAAACACTTCCAATCCTTTCAAGCTCCAACGGTGCTGTCTCCTTCCGATTTCAACCTTTTGATTTCGACAGTGCCGTCTTCTTCCCCATCGATTTCACTCCAAACTTCAAAAGGTACGTTGTTCTTCTTCGTTTCTTCTTTTTCTTTTGTTTATCTCTTCATCACTGATAGCAAGAATTCAAAAACATAGGGTTTCGTTCTTCTTCCATTGACAGTTTATATAAGAAGATAAATAGTTATTTCAAATTAGGGCTACATGCATTCTCCAACTTTTTTAGATGTTTCATTTTAGTCATAGTGTAGTCATAGTGTAGTCATCATAGACTAATAGTCATCAAAATGTTAATTATGTGAAGATTATTTGCAATGTTGATTGTAATTTGCTAGTTTTTCAAGGAATATGTAGATAGTTTATTGTTGACTGTGTTTGATTGCTAATTATGTGAAGATTAGTACTGTGTTTCGTTGTGATTTGTTGATGTTTCAATGAATATTATGCTAATTTAGTTATTTATTGTTGTTTAACTGAAGTTATCACTGATGCTTTAGGTAATATGTTGACAGTTCATTGATAGTTTGTTGATGGATTTGTCTATCAACAAATTATCACCGGTGGATGCTATCATTGATGCTAATTTAGTTCACTGTACTGTGATTTGATGATTGTTTATTCATAGGAAAAGTATCTATCACTATTATTGCTATCAATGATATGAATGTAATGGTTCCACATGTTTGTTTTTAGGATAGAAGTTATCATTGATGCTTTAGGGAATATGTTGACAGTTCATTGATAGTTTGTTGATGGATTTATCTATCAACAAACTATCACTGATGGATGCTATCATTGATGCTAATTTAGTTCCCTGTACTGTGATTTGATGATTTTTTATTCATAGAAAAAGTATCTATCACTATTATTGCTATCAATGATATGAATGTAATGGCTCCACATGTTTGTTTTTAGGATAGAAGTTATCACTGATGCTTTAGGGAACATGTTGACAGTTCATTGATAGTTTGTTGATGGATTTATCTATCAATAAACTATCACTGATGAATGCTATCATTGATACTAATTTAGTTCCCTGTACTGTGATTTGATGATTGTTTATTCATAGAAAAAGTATCTATCACTATTATTGCCATCAATGATATGAATGTAATGGCTCCACATGTTTGTTTTTAGGATAGAAGTTATCACTGATGCTTTAGGGAATATGTTGACAGTTCATTGATAGTTTGTTGATGGATTTATCTATCAACAAACTATCACTGATGGATGCTATAATTGATGCTAATTTAGTTCCCTATACTGTGATTTGATGATTGTTTATTCATAGGAAAAGTATCTATCACTATTATTGCTATCAATGATATGAATGTAATGGTTCCATATGTTTGTTTTAGGATAAATGGAGAAAGAAAATAGAAAAACATTGGATGGATCAACATCTGGGAAAAAACACAAGAAGATCAAGGTCACAATCCAATGATATTTTATAAATTTATATAGATTTGTGGTTGCTTTTTTCTTACATTTATGTTATTGTTATATATACAGGAAAATGTATTAATTGTTCCAGAAAGTGAATGGACAAATCCATTAAAAGTCAGCTCCTTCATAAGTTTAGATGTCCTATCTAAGATTGAAAAATTAGATGAGCCATCACTCCAAACTATTTAGAGAAGTCCCTTTTGGGCATTCTTAGATAATGAAAAATGAAAAGGATGCCCAACCAACTCATATACACCTTATTAGAAGGCAATGCACAACTACCAAGCAAAATATATTGGCCTTTAATTTAGAAGGACATATTTCAGAATTTGGCCTTAAGGATTTTTGTTTAATAACAGGTTTAAATTGTGATGATTACCCTATAGATGGTATCTATAGTGAACAGGAATCAATGGACAACACAATTAGGAACTTCTTTTTCAAGACAAATAAAAAAATTATAATAAGAGAGCTCCAACCTACTTTTAATTTGTTAGGTTCTGATGCCAACATACTCATTGATATAAAGGTCAAACTTGCACACTTGTATTTTCTAGAAAGCTTCCTAATTCCTATACAAGAACATAACAAAGTAAGTTGGAAGCATCTAAAAATGTTGGATGACGAAGAAAGGTTTAAATCTTATCCATGGGGAAGGGTTTCCTTTGAACTAACTATAGAGTTTTTAAGAAGACTAACATCAATAAGCCATCTTCCATTTTCCTCCAAGGATTTCCATTAGCTTTGGTATATTGGGCTTTTGAAATTATACCAAGATTATCCAACCCCACTATTGGATTTGTACGAAGAATAAAAAGTGATGGACCTAGACTTACTCAATAGGAGTCTCAAGAACCTAATGATTGGCAACACATCAACAACAATATTTTCAAAGCCACTGGTGTAAGTCTTTTATCACTGTTATTTATTAGCATGATATCAAATGATAAAAACTATAACGGATGTTTCAACTTTTATGACATAGAAGATACCACTATCAGTGATAGCTTCTATCAGTCATTTGGAACTATTGTGATATCTTCTATCATTGATAGCATGCTATTATAGATAGAAGCAATCAGTGATAGCTTGAAATTAGTGATTGTTTCTATAAATTAGCTGTATCACTAACATCTTTATTAAACTTTCAGTTTACTGTTGCTTCATTTGTTCCAACTGAACAAGAATTGCAATCCAACTATTATGCCTATTTTGTGGAGCTGGAAACCAGGGAGATTGATATTGAAAAAGAAAAAGAAGGAAAACAAAAGTCAACCGGGAGAAGAATTGCATCATTACAAGAGGCAATTGAAGAATTAAAAAGAGGACAAAAAGATATTAAGAAGGACATCAATGAAAAGCACAAGGAGATTTTTGATATATTGGGCCATATAAAAGAAGCTATTGGTGATAAACTTCCACAAAAAGAAGAAGGTGATGAAAAGCAATCTCAAGAATCTCTTGAGAAGAACAAAGTGTCATCATCTAGTTTGGAGCTTTTAGATGAAAGTTTGGAAGTTCTAGAGGTAAAACTTGTGATTTTCTTTTTCTGTAAAGAAGTACAATAAAAAAAAAATGATATATGCATGCAGGCTAAAGTTGACACTGCTAAGGACAAGGAGGCTCAAGATGATCAAAAGAATGACCAGCAAGAACAATTACATTATTATCCTGAAGATGAAGAGGAAGATAAAAAAGAAAAAGATAAAGAAGATATGAGGAAAAAGAATGTAAGTATTGATTGATCGATGATCTTAATTATAACATTATCATGCTATCAGTGATATCTGAAATCACTGATAACCAACTATCAGTGATAACACGCTATCATTGATAGTTTGTTATCAGTGATAGTATAAATAATTATAGATAGCTTGATATAATTTCTTTCAATTATTGTGGCTAAAGGAAAACAAAAGCTTCATAAATAAAAGCATCATATTGTGAAGCATCATATTGACTAAAGAATGAATATATCAACAACAAAGTCTGTTCCACTAACAAAACATTAGTAACAAGGTCTCTAATATATTTATGATAAACATCAATAACAAATTGTCTCACTATCTAATGGTTAAATTGATGACAACAAGCAAAAACTACAATCTAATTGACAAATTGGTGAAAACATCGGCTGTCTCACTATCATTGATAATTGATGACAAACATCAAATTACAAAACAAGCTTTTTCATTACAAACATCAATTACAAATCAAGCTCTTCATTAAACAACTGGTGGAAATTTGCATGTCCTAAAATTATGGCCACGATGATGACATCGACTGCACTTCGAGCTCCTTTTCTTTTCACCAATTGATAATATTCTTTGTTTACGTGGTTGTCCAATCGGACGTTTAACTATTGGAGGTAATATATTCACATCAACATCGACATATCTCCAATCAGAATGATTTCCAATAGGATAAACTGATCCTTATAGGTTGATACAATGTACTGCAAAAATAGTATCCGACACAAAAGTATATATATCTAAATTTAGCCCACGAATAACAGCACAAGCATGAGCACACTGGAATCTCCACTAAATCCCAAACACGACAACTGCATGATTTAATAGGCCAAATTTACCAAAAAGTGATTGTCCCCATCAACTACTTTATATTCTTCATTGTTAATAAGATCAACCTGAAAAATAAAACAGTCAACGAAAATGTAATCAACTAGGTGAACTAATGGAAATCAATGAAACTAAAATATAAACGAAATTGTAAGTGAACTATCCCTACCTGATTAAATATTTTCAAGCTATCAGTGAAAATAAAAACTATCAGTGATAGCTTCTATCACTGATAACATGTTATTAATGATATTTTCTAATAGTTAAGGTATTTATACATTGAAGCTTCTTAACTGATTGTGTTGCTCTCGCAACTCAGACTCTGCCCAACTAGTCAAAACAGTCTTCATGGATAATGCTGATTGACCTTTTTCATAAAACCAATTTTGAAGTATTTCTCTAATATAATCAAGTAATGACACAACGGGGAACTCCCTAGGTTCTTTCAAAATATTATTCAAGCACTCTGAAATATTAGTAGTCATCATATTATACCTTCTTCTCCTAGAATGTGCACGTGCCCACTTCTCAAAACCAACTTTACTGAGATATTCCCGAATTGTAGGATATATTGATTCCATCCATTTCATATAAAACTCGAACTTATCAATTGTATAAGCTTTTACACAACTATAATATATGTCATCAATTAAAGAATCCTTATAAATCAACTTCATATTTTGCAAAAGGTGTCGTAGACAAACATAATACTCAACATTTGAAAAAATATTCATAACACCTTTCGGAATGCTAAAATGTCGATCAGAAATAATGACTAATCCTTCTCGTTCACCAAAACTTTTCTTTAAATTCTCAAAAAACCATCTCTAGGATGCATCATTTTCAGAGTCAACAATACTAAAAGCAAGAGAAAAAATCTGATTGTTACCGTCGATTGTTGAAGTCGTCAAAAGAGTCCCGACATATTTACATTTCAAGAACGTCCCATCAACTGATATATTAGGCCTATAATGCTTCCAACCCTCAATTGATGCTCTAATAACCATATAACAATACTTAAAATGCCCATTTATGTCAGCTTCATAGGCAGTAAATGTACCTAAAAAAAGAAAATAAATAGTTAAACCAAATTACAAAAGGTATATAATTGATTGATGGCTACTACCAATAGCTTCTATCACTGGTTGCAGTCCATCACCAATAGCTTCCATTATTTTCATGTTATCAGTGATGGAAGATATCAGTGATAGACTCCAATCAGTGATAGAAGCTATTATTGATAGATCATATAATAAGTCAGAAACAAGAAACTTGGATTCTTTTCTTCTAACTTCATCAAAAACTTTGGAATCAAAGCATATGATTCACATGCATCGCCTTTCAAAGACTTCATTATTTGCTTTTTTGCCCTCCATGCTTTATAATAGCTAATAGTTACTCCAAATTCCTTACGAGCTTTATTCACAATATCACTAGGAGTTGAGGTATGAGAAGAACTAAATCTAAAATCATTTCTTAAACATTAAGCTATTAAGGACGAAGAAGCTTGCCTATGGCAAGTTTGAATACTTTTTATAGAACAATCATAAATATCAATAAACTTCCTAAGCATCCACAAAACACTCTGCTTGTAACGGGATGCCCTCACATACCACTGACAACCATCTTGAATACATCGAAACACAATTGCTCTTAAATTTGACGTTATAGTCTTAAATTCAAAATTCTTCTTAACCGCTATCAAGTAAAAACAATTTGATAAAATCTCTTTACTAGCAAACACATCTTTTTCTTTCAAATCACGAGCAATATGTATATCCATAATCATGGAAATCACCACCATCAATCATAGGTTTAGAAGAAGGAACAGTAGACAATAATTCTCAGCTCACTAGAAACAACATTAGAAAGACACTTCCAAACATGAACTACTGGCATGAGCACCAAAGGATGCCGTGTATTATGTTCCTTAACTAAGAGCCAAAACCAAGCTATATCCTTATCTTCACGAATTTGAAACTACATTTTGAACCTCATTCATAACAAAACTTAATAAAACTGACCAAGTTCTATAGAGGAGTAGACACATTCAAACAAATCTCCTTAACTATTAAACCCATAAAATCTTCAAAAACCATTATATCATCTACTAAAACTCCAGTAGATTTGTAATTCACATAACAATGTTTTTCATTCCATATTCCACTATGAAAAACAACTATTGGAATAACCATGTTTTAAAATTCCTGCAAAAGTAAAACAAAAACTCTTGAATAACAATATCAATAGGTTCTAATAGCTATCAAAAGCAAATATAAATCTATCAATATCATTAATACCAGTCTAAAACTAAGCATGTCTTTCAATGGATATCAATAAAAATTAATGAACAAATAAAAAATGATAGCAATTATACATTCTATCAGTGATAGACATTATCAATGATAGCCACTGATATCTTCCAATACACTAATAGACATTATCAATGACAAACACACAGCCAATGTAGTTATAATATCAAACCTAAAAATATTAAACATCAAAATACACTGATATGTTTATAGAAAGAATATACAGTATCAAATGAAACAGTGAAGAATGCAAGCTCTAACTTAATTAATCAATCAAAACTCAAAATATCTATGCAATGAACAAAGCAAAATTTTATGAAAGCACACAAACTCTGCTCACAATGCATTATGTTCACAGTGAGCTGAAGAAATCATTACGTTCTTGAGAAAAAGTAAGACTAAATGACCAGAAAAATATTTAAGAAAAATTGAAAAACAGAATCGAAAAAACAAGAATGCTAAAAGAAAAAAAAAAACTCCCAATCAAAGATGAAATCGAAAAAAGAAAAATGAACTCACGAATCGAAATTGATGAAGTATCACGGAGCTTCACGAATTGGAATTGATCGAAGTATCTCGGAGCTTCACGAATGGGATTTCATGGAGACTGATTCATCGATATTTCACCGTGAAAGAAAAAGGAAAGAACGGAAAAAAGGAAAGCAAAAAGTATCACGGAGCTTCATTGATCTGATTTCATGAAGACGATAGATATTTCGCTGTGAAAGAAGAAGAAGGTCACAAAGGACAATGTTCAAAGGAGGTCACGAACGTGAAAAAGGAAAGTTAATAAAGGGAAAGAGATGGTAAATTTGAAATTTTGAAAAAAGGAAAGGTTTACCGGTCAATGTTTGCTATAATAGCAAATATTAAAAATGTGGTATATATAATTAAATTTTTTTCTCATTTGTATTATTCAATACAAATTTCCTAAAAAAAATGGTCGTGTATTATATTTTTAATTTAAAGGATAAAATGATTAGTTTTTATTTAGAGTAATTGTTTTTGGGTAAAATTATTCGAAATATTTTTAAATATAGTCTATTAATAATATACAATGATAGATATTGTCAGTATTATATTTTACTATATTTATAAATAAATTGATTTATTTTTTTATATTTGAAAATAACCCTTTTATTTACTCTAGCTAGTTAGGTAACCCATTTAGGTTTTTTGATTTTATGCTTTTTATTTAAAGAAGAAAAAAAAAAAAAGAAGAAGAAGCTACAGGTTGTTTGGTAAATGTTTTTGTTTTTTTTTAACAAAAGAAAAAAAAATAATTATTTGATAATTTTTAAAATTTTGATGTTTTCTAGTCAAGTATTTTTATAATATGATTTCATCTAATATATGTTTGACAAAATTCGAAAAAATTGTTTCAGTATAACCGCTTCATCAATTAGAAGACAAATGTTCCATATATATTTCACCAAACAATTAAGGGACAAATAATAAAATAAATGGATAAATGAAAAAAAATATTAATAATATTTAATAAAAGTAATGAAATTTACGAGATAATATTTTGAATGGTTATCCAATGTTCATTTGCATTAAATAAACGTGATGTTCTATTTCAAAATTCATACGTGATGAAAAGAGCATTACATGTATTTTATAAAACATCACGAGGTCTCATTATTATTTTTTTAATGTAAGATCTGCAACTACCTGTAATCTAATTTTTCACTAGAATTTATGTTAAAATTAATTTTGATACACCACAAGGTATAATTGGAAAATAATCTTGTTATATTCTCCGTCTTCAACTATATATTCCAGATGAGTAAAGTTGTTGGTAAATAGAGTGATTTAACAATTTGATATATATATATATATATATATATATTGAAAATGAATTGGTTGCAAACACTTGTTTCTTTAAAATAAAAAACAAAAAATACAAAATCAACTGTTTACATTCTATTTCATAATCATTTGATTTTTAATTTTTTTAAAAAAATTAAATTTATAATTACTATTTTACCAGTTTTTATGTTTTTGTTATTTACTTTCTACTAATATGTTTTCAAAAATTGAAAATAAAAGTTGTAGTTTCAAAATTTTGTTTTTTATTTTTAGAATTTGACTATTTCTTTTAACAAAGATAAAAACTAAAATTGAGAAATTAGGAAGAAATAAAAATATATTTCAAAAATATAAACTAAAAATGTAATTGTTATCGAATGAGGTTTTACCTAACAATTCATTACGCCTCGTTTGGTAATCATTTGGTTCTTTATTTTTGTTTTTGAAAATTAAATTTTTTTATCTACATTTCATACAATAATTTACATATTTGTTGAATACAATAGTTGAATTCTTAACAAAATTCTAAAAACAAAAACAACTTTTTGAAAGCTATTTTTTTTTAATTTTCAAAATTTGACCATTTTTTTTAAACAGTGGATGAAAAGTAGACAACAAATTAAGAAATTTAGAGGTGGAAGTAATGTTCATAGACTTAATTTTCAAAAACAAAAACGGAAAACAAAATAGTTACAAAAAACAAACCTTAATTCTTACGTTTCCAAAACAAAACTTTTGATTTCGAGATTTTTATTTGCTAATTGGTGTTTCAAAAGTGAGATCTTGACTCTCAAAATTTTGAATTTAATTTCTAATTGGCAATTAAAGTTTGATTTGGTTTCTAAATGATTCCTAAGTATAATTGACAATAGTTAACTTAATAGAACGATGATGTCTAGAGTTAACTTTGTGAGATGTGTCAACATGAGCATATGTCAGATGACATAATGAATTTGAATTTATGATCTAGCTCTTTATCAAGGACATGCCTCCTATACCACTAAATCAATCTATGATGTTTTTTAAGGACCAAAATAGAAACTAAATTCAATTCTTAGTAACTAAAAGTGTCAATTTTGAAACTTTAAAGACCAAAAATCAATTGACAAATTATAAGTTTAGTCCTTAAACTTTGATGCTCGTATCTTTTTTATCTCTAAACTATCATAATTGTCTAACAGGTCCATTAACTAATTTTGTGTCTAAAGATTATTGGCACATTCAATTTTCTTTTTTAATTTAATTGATCTATTAGAGAAGTAAAATTATTATAAATAGAAAAATCTAAAAAATATTTCCATTTTAAATTTAAGTGTTTTGTATTTTTCAAACTTTTTACTATAAAATTTAAATATTTTTAAATATTTTTCTATATTTAAAAAGGTTCTAGAAATTTTAAGTACCTATTAAACATTTTTTTTAAGTTCATGTACAAAAATAAATATAAAAATGTCAAAGTTTTAATTCCAAAAGTCATCTTATTACAAAAATCAATTATTCCAAGCTTTTGTTTTGGAATTCCATTTTCTGCCCTAGAGGATAAATTCTTTGGTTGTTGACTCATTTGGGAGAATTCCATTTGTGATTAAAAAAATGATTTTTTTTTAATCTAATAAAAAACATATTTAGGAAATTGGAGCTGGTGGGTTGTCTATTGATTCATGGGCTTAAGGACAAGAAATAAAGATTAGGGGAGTTACAATATATATATATATATATATATGTTTTCGGTATAAAAGAATATATATATAATATATATATAGTTCAATATTGTATAATTCTTCCAAAGAAATAAAAACAGATTTTCAAGTTTGAAGTACAAAGAATAAATTCTTACTTGCCAGCTAAAAAGTGCATAAATGTCATATATATATATTGTCTTTTTTTTTAAAAAAAAAATAATAATATAAATATTTAATAAATGTCATATTTTTTTCTTTGTTTTTCTTAGACAGTATTTTTGTTAGTATAATTAATTATTCTCATGAACCGAGATTCCTAGTTTGAATTAGAATTCGAAATTTGATTGTATATATGCTGATTCTTTCTATTAAGAATAGCTCAATAGGTAAAAAGAAAATAAAAATCGTTGAATTAGTAAAGATCTAATATCTTTGTACCTCAATTTATTGAACTCGAGTATTTGCCAATTTAGCGCAGTTTAAAATTACAATTTTGAATCCACATTCTCTCATTCATTTATGGTGTGTTTAGATTGAGTTTCTAACTATTTAAATAAATGTTTCTAAGTGAAAAAAAAAACATTTATAAACACTTAGAAAGTCAATCTAAATGGGTCCTATTCTTCCTATAATAAGCTTTGATTTTATTGCTTATTTGAATAAGATATAGTATATCTATTTTTTAAAAAAAATTGTTTATCTTCGCATATTTCAAATTTGAAAGAAGCACAAGTTTCATGTTGATGGAGAGGGATACTTTATTGTATAGATATACATAATAGTCAAAGTGAACATAACTTAATAGTAGTTTATATGTATTTTTTTCCCTTAAAATTATTAGAGGTTTTACTAAAAAAAAAAAAGTTTTAGAAGCTTTAAATATTCATACTATTTGGTAACTATTTCTAAATCGTCACTAATATGAGGATAAGTTGTTTATGAACTCAAATTTTAAATACTATCAAATTACTTATGTTAATTTTCTCATTAGGTTTGTTGGGTAATTATACTATTTATGGAATACTGAACATTATGAATTATTCATTTTCTTTGGATGTGGCTGGCTACTGCACACATGGGCCTCTAATCTCCCAGGCCCAGCCCAAGTTTTGTCAATTCTTTTTGTGATAACAAACTGGGAAAATTGCAATGATTATCTAATTTTGTGATGCTATTCTGAGAGAGAACAACTTAGGTGGTCGTTAAGAAAAAAAATAATCTTAGGATGCTCCATTGACAACTTTTTTATCTCAAATCATATAAGGTAGATTTTTTTTTTTTTTTTTTGGTTGAAACATAGGCATGAAGATTTAGATTTGAAAGAAAAAATCATAAAATCTGTTTTATAAAATTTAGAATATTACTATATATTCTAATTGAAAAATAGAAAAATGATGAAGAGTTTGGCCTTGACATGACATTAACTACTATTGAAGAAATTTAACATGCTCAGTGGGACCCATGATAGAGTGGCCTAGGAATAAGGAGCTTATGGGGAGCTTGAGCGTAAAGAGAGAAAGTCTAGGCATGAGGAGCCTATGAGGGGCCTGAGCCTAGAAGGCTCATGAGAAGAAAAGTCTAAGCATGAAGAGAAGCCTAGGCTTGGCATGCTTAGGTATGAAGAGCTTAAGAGAACTCATGTGAGAGCGCAAGCTCAGAGGAGCCTAGGGTAGAGCTTAAGAGAAGTTCAGATGAACCTAGAAGGGGGCTCAAATGAGCGAGAGAACTTAAAAGGAGTTCAAAAGAGCCTAGGAGAAAGCTTTAGAAAGCTTAGGAGCCTAAGAGTGAGTTCAAGCGAAGTTCAGAGGAGCCTAGGAGAGAGCTCAAAATGAGTGTAAGAGAGAGCTCAAGAGCCATGAGGTAAGCTCAAATGAGCTTAGGAGAGAGCTTAAAAGAATCTCATATGAGACTAAGGGAGAGCTTAAGAGAAGCTGAACTCAGATGAGCTTAGGAGAGAGCTCAAGAGAAGTTTAGAGAAGCCTAAGAGAGAGCTTAATAGAGATTAGAAGCCTAGGAGAGAGCTCAAGATGCGCCTAAGAGAGAGCTCAAGAGGAGCTCAGAACAGACATGGAGAGAGGTCAAGAGAACTCATGGGGAGGCTGAGAGAGCTTAGATAGAGCTCCGTAGGACCCATGCGGTGAATTTATTGAAGCCTAAAAAAGGAGGACTCACACGAAAAGCCTAACCTCCTTATAGAAGCTCATCGGAGGAGGAGCCACATGAGAGAGCTAGCCTCCTTATAGGAGATCATCAGAAGAGGACCCATATGAGAGAGCCTAACCTCTTAAGAGGAACTCACAGGAAGAGGAGAATCCACAATGGAAAGTCTAGCCTCCTAAAAGGAGCTCACATGACCCACATGAGAGAGTCTAGCCTCCTAAGAGAAGCTCGTAGGAAAAGGGGGACCTACAAGGAAGAGCCCAACATACTAAGAGGAACTTGTTGGGATTGGTGTCCTAATTCTCCCGGAGTCTCGTTGTTTTGTAAAGATACACATTGTTTAATGAATAAAATAAGTATCATTTAATTCTGGCATTTACTCATATCCAATAAACAAAACTCATTGATTATCTTATGTGAACTTAAGCATGTATATGTGATATACAAGTGGATCATGCCTTAAGTGATAACCTAAATAGGTCTGTAGTATAAGGATTAAGGTGGGATACCCGATCCTTGTGACACTACAGATACGACCCGCTTTATAGAGGTTTGCAAGTGTTGTAAACTACTACAGATGGCAGATTCTAACCATTCAGTGGAGACGTGCGAGTAGGGGTGTCCTATATAAAGAGTTTGTATAAGACCTAGACCATGAGATGACTAGACTCTGTATATAACACCGTTGATACTAGAGACTTGCATCTCACCTACACGACCTCAATCCTGAGTGTTTTGAGAACTCCTGCCTTTGAAGGCAGTCCTTTAATTAGTATGGGTGAGAGTGGTCAGATTGTCAACTCAACGTGCCTACATTTTTTGGGACTTGTTTGATCTGGGAGCTGGGAACTCAATCCACAAGATGAAATTCACTCTTTTCCCGAAGTAGGGATAAGTAGAGAGATTGCTCCTTTAAGGGTTGATTCTAGGGTTTGAACATAGTGACCATGGTTTCTCTTTAGAAGAGAAGACTCAGGCATAGTAGAACTATGACTTATGTTCATTAGAGGGATCAGTGGTACTTAAGGAGTTAGATGTAACTACAGGAGCATAACGGTTATTGGCCCAACTGTACTTACGAGCGATATGTGAAGGGTTGTCGCACTACTGATTGGTTAAGATAGACACATAATATATTTGTGGTAAGGAGAGTTCAGCTGTTAGTCTTTAGTGGAGTGCCTGACAGTAAACGGATGGTGGATCCCATGACTAAAAGTTTAGTTAGTTATTCATATACCGTTGGAGCTTCGAGCACTGCTGATTCGTCCATGAGATGAAATATTAAAACTATAGGTTATAAATATAGTATGATAAGTTGGTTATCATTTATATTTATAATAATATTAATTATTGGATAACTAATTCTTTTTCTTTAATAACCAATTAAGTGGGTGGTTATTGGTGATTCATGGTAACCGTGAGTTAAAAGGAAAATTGTTTTCCTAATTTTTAGTAAGGTTTTTTACAAAAGAATAAAACTAGTTTTTGAGTTTTCTCTCGGCAAAAAGAAACTCACGGTGCTTGTCAAGTAAATAACGATTTACTAAGTGACAGCGTGATTTAGTAAACGATTGTGTAGTGTTTGTAGGCGACAGACACCGAGCTAAACAATCACATAGCTTTTGCTAGACGATCGCATAGTTTTAGCTAAACAATTAGTCATTGACCTATACAATAGGTCTCCGCCATCTCCCACTTGCCCGATCGTGTACACGATTGTTCTTACCTCCTTCGTCTGCTTCATACCAAGTTTGAACAGAGCCTAACCTCTGGACTCTCACATCGAGAATACCAAGGTAGCCTTCTTAGTGGTGTCATACTCAACTTGACATTGTCGAGGTTTTATGGAGGCAGTTCGTGTTGCTGAGGAGTTCATGACCGAGGCGATCGCTGAGGACGAGTGCGATGTGTTTGTGCTGTGTTGTGGTCGTGTAGATCGAGCGTTCGAGGTTGCTGTGTTCGAGCATCAGTGCACAAAGGAGTGTGGAGACGAGTCTACAAATGTTTGTAGAGTTTTCTCCTTGTTCATTTGTAGTTGTTCATGCTGTAATTTCTATATTAATTGCATAACTGTATGTTTATATACGACTGTAATTTGTAATGTTCATTCATGATTATAATTTGAAATGATCTTATTTCTATTGCTCATCGAAACCTCGAGTTTGATTTCCTTCAAAACTCAAAAGAGGAGGATCCACAAGGGAAACCCTAACCTTTTAAGAGGAGTTCATGAGAGGGGGAGGACCCACACAGGAGAGTAATCTTGGGACAGTATCTAGGAAAGCTCAGAGGACCCATAGAGGAAGATCTTTGAGTGATTGAGTGTGAGACCGAATCTGAACAGACGAGAGCCATAAAGGTGGTGTTGAGAGCACTTATACATCCATTAAAATGATAGTGTAACTACCCATTAACTATTAACTCAACGGTTTTCACGAGTTTAAGTGAGACATCATGAGCCTAAGTAACCGTTACAATATACCATTCTATATAAGCAGCTGAAGTCATTGGTCGAAGGTACGCCAAAATACCCTACTATTTTCCTATTTGTCTAGTTACTCAGAACCAGAAGACTGATTTGAGCATTGGAGTGTGTGTGGCTAGACATCACACCAATGTTTAATTGTTTCTGCCTTGCAGGCACTTGAACGGATCCCTCCTGAAAAAATAAATTTACTATTGGTGCGATTTTCGGCGACAACATCAACGATAAATTTATTTGATAGGAGAAAGGAAGTAATCAGTAAAATAGGAAAATTTGTACATCAGTGTGGTGCTTACTACACATGCTTCAATGTCCAAATCAAAGGGTGCATCAAGGCAGTAAGCTATTAGTTTGTGACTGAAGAATAACGTACTTCTCCTTAGTGCTATTGTGATGTATTTATATAAGTGGTTAACATAGGTTGTTTTGATAAAGTTTTAGAGTTTCTTTGGGATAATTCTTCAATTCATCAGGCCGAGGGGCGTGCCTTTTTTTGTGTTTGGCTAGGTCGAGGTCATGTACCTTCCTTTTTGGTTGGTTTTGGTCATTGGGTGATACTATGGGCTGAGGCATGCACATGACTTGCCCCTATTAGCTATTTTTCTATGTTCAACTACCAAACACATTGATTTGGGTCTTGACGTAAGCTAACCCTCTCCCTTAGGTTCATGGGTCGAATATGCTATTTTGGACCCAAATCTTTTTATTTTCTTAGTTTTGTTATTTATGTTATTGTTTTACGTTGATTATACCATTTAGTCCAAAATCACTCATGACAATGATTAATCCCGTTATCTTTTAATTTAGCATGCAATCACAAATAATTAGCTAGATTTACTATTATTATCATCATCATCCTCGTTCTCATCATTATCACCATTGCAATTTTTTTTTAGTTCTATTATTACCATATTCTACAATAAGATTATAGAGGATATATGAGAATAAAATTTGTAATGATAAAAGAATAATTAAGGTCATGTTAAGGAGTGATTTTGAAATGGTTAAGTCACTTTTAAAAATAATAAAATCACTTCAGAATATGCTTTTAATCATTCAAAATCAATTTTGACAATAAGAAAATTGCATTTAAAAGTGTACAATAACGTATTAAATCAATTTTAAATGATTAAAAATATAATTTTAGAATAATTTGAGTAGGACAAAAAGTAATTTTAACAATGTCATAATCATTCCCAACACATGCACTTAAGTTAAAATTAAAATATAGAATAGAAACTGAAAATATAGTTGGATTAGGCAAGTTTTAATGAGGCAGGCTTAGTGGGTCCAAGTAAGGTACGACTGATTGGGCCTGATAAGTTAAATGTAAATGGGCCCAGCCCAATAACTCTTGCAATTCAAAATGCTAAAGCACAATAATTATATACAAGAAATCTATTGTTTTCAAATTTTTCCATAAGAAGATAATGAAACGAAAAGTTTTGCTGAGTCACAAGAAAAAATCCTTCGAAATCATTCTAATCATTGAAAATCAAATTAATATTTAATTTTTAAACTCTTAAAATGTAATATTTATATCATAAATAATATGAATTATTAAATTTAAAATAGGTTTCAAAATAGTTTTAACCATTTAACAATACTCCAAAATATATTAAGACGGTCAATATTCATGAATAAAAATAATGAGAAATACTTACAGTAATATTTTGATAAAGTTGACTTTATACTTGCATTTTTCATGTACATCTCATCACACTTAAACTTTAATATATGTTTATCCATTCCAAGATTAACTTATTTCTCAATTCATTAATAAACATTAATAAACACATAAAGTTCATAATATATATTTTTAAAATAAACTTTTAGTTCCAATCTTTACTAAAAAGCATGAAATGCAATGTAAGAAAGAACAATAAAGAAAGAAAAATTTGACATAATGATTCGTCCCACACTTCCATCCTTTTAATCTTTTTTGTTAATCCTTTTTTTTTTGTTTGTTTTTTTAATATGGTGTGTACCTTAATAAGCATGCTACTTAGCTGCATTCCCCATGTTTTTGTACTTTTATATATNAAAACACAAGATATATAACCCACAGTTTTTGTTTCTTTCCCTTTTCTTGGCATCTAATTTTAAATTTTAAATTTATCATATTTTATTTACCCTTTATCTTTAGATTATAAATATTTAGTACTTTCAGATTTGTGTCTTAAGAAAATCTTTACAACCCAATTTGATAAGGGATTTTTGGTTGTTAATTTTTTAAAATTGTATTTATTTTAATTTTCAAAAATCAAGTGGTTATCAATATATTGTCACTATTTATGATTGTGTTCTCATCTTCTATTTCGAATATTCATACATGTATGTGAGCGTTAAGTGACTAAAGTCTTTAAAGTGAGACAAACGTATTTGAGTGTGCGTTATTGAGGAAAAAAATAATAAATGAAGTTGTACCTGCGAGAACCTCCCACAACTTTCAATTATGTATCTAAAAAAGTATTTATGTATTTGATATTTTTTAAATTATAATTCATAAACATATATTAACGACTAAATTTGAAATCCTATTAGACAAACTTTTAAGTTTATGTTTAATGCATCCGTTAATTTTCAAAATCTTAAATTTGTCAATAATAAAATAACAAAAACTCAAAACTTTAGCTTATTAAACATTAAAAAGTAGGTATCTATTAAATCTCCTTTAAAGTTCAAAGACCACATGAAAATTCCAATTTTAATCAAATAACTTCTAATAACAACATAAATTAATCATAATTATGTCGAATTTTGACAAAATATTAGAAGAGCAGTTGTCCTACATCGAAAAATTTAAGAAAGTAGCGAGTTCCAAACACTGTAAAAAAAAAAAAAAAAAGTTTATGCCTTTGGCATTTTAAGTTTCATATACTAACTTAGTTTTGTAAATGTAGTATAATGCTTTGAGATAGTGTTTTCTTTATAGATAGGATCGGAGAAAGACTTCAGTATGATTGAAATTTTTTTGGTCCATGATTTTTTCTTTGATCGAGATATTTTTTTAGTTTTATTGCTTTCTTTTAATTTATCTGATATTTTTCTACTCATACTCGTAATAAGAGTGGAAGATTTTCCTCGCCAAATTAATCAAAAGTAAAACGATGTGGTGTGTTTGTTTATTATTATACCACACCACCCAAAGCCCAAAGCCCTCAATTTCTTTCTCCCTATTTATGATAATGTAGCTTAGCTTAGCTTAATTTATCAACCAAAGACGATAATGTTTTATAATACAAAGTTCGGCGATTATTATATATATATTTTCCTCTCAATTTTGTTGGGGAATTTTATAATATTTGACCATATAAGAAAACGTATCGATCTTTCCATTGGATTTATATTAAGTATAGTATATATGAGTGGAATTTGAATACCAACAAAAAAGAATATATAAATTGAAATTATTTTTTGCGTCAATGAACAAGCTAACCACAAAGTCTTGACGTACAATACATAAACTTTTAGGTCCACCAATTAAAATCAACAATAACCATAAGAAACAGAGACAGAATTATATGAATGTCAAAAAATAAGGTAACAAGGCTTATCCAAAAGAACCTGTTTTTATGATCGGATTTTGTCCTTTGTATATATATACACGTGTGTATTGTCTTTTTCTACAAATAATAATACATTTTCCATACATTCATACACAAACTCTATAGTTTATTAACCTATGCAAATATTAAAACGTTTTTTTTCCAAAATTTAGTAATTGTTTCTGTAATTTGATGTTAGTTCTATATACTTATCAAGATTTAGGAACATCATTTTTGTTTTTAGCCTATGAGTGTCTGAACTAGCTTATACGTACTTTGGATAATTGTTTCCTAACCTTAAAATATTTATGTGTTAAAGAAACTTGTAGGATATTGAATTGATCTTAAGTAGGATTGAAAGGTTAAAAGAAGTAATGAGCTCCAAAGTATTATAAAAAGATTGATCATAATCCTAGATAGGTAGCTACCATGGACTTGAAAGGTTGTCGAAGAAGTAATGAGCTCTTAGTATTATAATTATGACTTTGGATTCAAGCCATTCTAGTTAGATACACTTTAAACTTGGGTGTGTTAAATCTAGTTAAATTCTCTTTTGTATTCTATAGTTTGAAAGTGGAAAAAATGATGCATGAGTAATACAAAAATTTGAATAGAGTGTTTTTGTAATTGGGATTGAGGAGATAATTGTATGTGATGGTAATAATTTTGGTCGTGGTTTTTCGTCCCTTTCAAAGTTTTTTTTTTTTTTTAAACATAAATTATTGTGTTTCATAGTTTTGTTGTTTCTTTTAATTTCTCAATTATTTTTTTTGCTCATTCCTATGGTCGTAAAGAGAGGCTTTTCCCAATAATTATTTATCCCTAATTAATTTGATTAAAAAAAGGGATGTAATTATAAATAATTAATGTATCGTTTGATAATGATTTCACTTTTTTTTTTCAAAAAAAATTATGTTTGTTTTCTCCTAATTTTTCAATTATAATTTTCTCATATTTTACTAGTAAATTTTTAAAAACAATAACAAATTTTTGTAAACTACTCTTTTTAGTTTTGATTAATTTTTAAACAAGTTTTCAGTGGAAATGAATTTAGTTCATGGTGACCACGTAGGACCTACTTAAGATTTAATATCTCACGAGTTCTCTTAGTATGCATTCAAATGTTATAGGATCAGATAGGTTGTTGTCTCTTGAGATTAGTTGAGGTGCACACAAATCGGTCAAGACACTTACAAATGTCGAGTAAAATAAAACTTGACTTGATTAAAAAGTTGATAACAAAACATAAAAACTATTATATAAGTGAAGATAGTATTTATAAGTTTAATTATCAAGAAAATCGAAACCTAAATGATTATCAAAGAGGTCTAAAGTTTAATTTATTCTCCCTTAAATGTTGAAAGGAAAAATTTCAAACTAAGGGTAAGGGAAATGAACGTGGGAATTATTTAGCATGCATGTGGTTGCTGTCGTGGACCTCACTTTATCCCCATAACAAATAAAACATTTTATAGTGGAAAATTTGGCATAACAAAACAAGTTCCACACACAAAAGGTTTAACATTAATTCACGTTATTAACAACAAAATTTACACCGAAAAAACCTATATAAATATCATTGATTCCCTAAGAATGAGAAAAAAACAGCAAAATCTAGGTATCTTTCCATTTTCTCTTTTGTTTCCTCCATTGGTAGACCTATCAACTCCCTCAAGGTAGGAGATGACGATCGACGCGCTTGCGGTACGTAAGAGGCAAGTATTTGGATACGATTATAGCAATTGCACTATGATATCATTTGTCATAAACTATATCACTTTTATAACAGTTAGAAACATGCAAAATAGTGAAATCGATATTATTATAGTTCGCATTGTATTAATTCGATCTCTCTATTCATTTGACTTGGTTAGTTATATTTTTAATAACGGAAACTATGTTTAATCTTTGTTTATTATTTGTTATCCTTAGACCTAATGCTATAATGACACAGGTTAGGGTTTACTTGTTTGTTTCTTTTTCCTTTTGAGCAATATAGAGTTTGCAGAAAATTCTCAACCATCTCTCCTTTCTTTCTTCAATGTTTCATCTTTATAAACAATCTCGACCAATCTCATTAATGAAAAACACAACTAACTCTAATAGTGTACTATATATATGATATCAAACGTACCTTTTCTCTTTTTACTATTTATATATCTAATAACTATAATGTGTCCTACAATAAAAAAAAAGAAAAGAAAGATAAAGTAAAGTTGTTCCTAGGATTAGGTCAAAGGCAGCAACTATGAACATGATATTGTCCCTATTAACGAATGAAAAAGGCTAATCCCAAAAAGGGAATGAAATTAACATGGGATTGAATTAAAAACGACTCTAGTAACAATACTTTTGGATATGTAACAAAGTTCAAACGTGGGTCTTATGAAAGCCTTGTCTGTGGAAATGTGTGAGTATGAGTGTACAATATGATTTTTAATTAATTAATTAATATGGGACAATCTAGGGTTGGGAATTATATTATTAAATAAAATGTGTGTATTAATTATTAAAAAAAAAAAAAAACAGCTTTTTTGGGAAAGGAGAGCATATGTTAAGGTTATTGTTTGGCCTTACAATCAACCTAAGAGGCACCAAAAAAGACCATATGTTTTTTTCCTCTTATTTTTTCTCTACCATTCATTAGATATCATATGTTTGTGGTTTTTAGTTAATCTTGTACACGTGCATTTCCTCTATATGTTTTCCATATTATAGAATTAATTTACTCAATAAATTAATTAAATTAACTTTGTTTAGATGTCGGTGATGTGACAAGAAAATTTTTAATACTGAACATTAGATTATGAAAAGAGAATAATGAGAATCTCTAGTTAGGATATTAAATAACCAAAGGTTGATTCAATTTATATTAATTAGTTCTAAAATGTATGTGAATTGCTAGATTATTGTATAATATAGTTTATATAATTAGTTCTAATTTAGGATCGATTTTAAGTTTAATTTATTATTTTTCTTACACTATTTTTATTTTATAATAGAAAGTCTTTTTTTAATGATATTTTGAATATAGAACTTTATTTTTTGAGTGTTCTCTCTCAACTCTTCTTGGAGATGAAGGGTCCTTTTATTTGGCTATAGATTTGACTTGATTCTAAAATTCGTGGCATCTTATTCTGATTTTAGTGATTTGGTCTTGGATAAGTACCCAAAGAAATAACAATGTTACCTTTTTATATATATATATTTGAGTCATCGATAAATTTAAGGACAAATCTAAAATATAATGCTAAAGTTTGATTCTTTTTAATCAATTGTTGTTACTTGGATCTCACATGTATTTTTCGTTGTTACGAGTCCTTAGTATGCTTGACCTCTGACCTGCTCCTAGTCTGGTCTCACTTTCCGAGTGATCTGCATACTAAGAGAATCTCACACCGGTATGATGTTGAACCTACTATACTTTAATGCTTAAGATATTACAGAAAGTGTATAGTTCAACTAACTTTACAAGAAGTAAAGTTAGGGATTTCTTTTGAAGAATATGTACCTTTCACCTTAGGGATTGTCGAATGGGCCATTTATAATATCTTTCAATAAGTGTAACTCTAGCAATGTTAGAGTTATTTTGGGGCTCAAGGCTGCAGGATGCTAGACCGAGTGCAACTCAGTTATTTCTCGATTGGTATATATTTACCAGTTTGGTTAGTTGGCTTAAACTTCGAGGCTTGATTTTACCCCTTTGAGATGCATACTCCTTTATGCCTCTTCTTAATTTTCTTTTGTCTTGGGCTCGCCTATGGTTGTATCTTATCTTGCCCTCCAACATTAATATTAATTATGTGTTTTTTTGAATTAGAAAAATAATTTTTATTTAAAATTTGTTTTGCTAGACAATTATTTTTAAAAGGTTTATTAAAAAGGATAAAAAGAACAATTTATAATTTATGGTTTTTAATTTAAGTTAGAGTTTCAATACATGAAACATACCGAATAAAAGAATTTTTAAAATAAAAATAATAATCAATTAAATACTGCTAAATCCTAGATAACATGTTTTTTTTTAAAAATAAATCTTGAAACAATACATCCAAACAATCACATTTCTGGTTCAAGTTGATGGGGCATAGGCATGTCATTTCACATCTTTCTCCATTTTTCCATTATTGGGAAAATATCTCCCAACAAATATTAATATTTTTTATTCAATAAATTTAATATTATTTTTTAATATATTTCACTGACAAAGAGAAATTAGTTTTCTTTCTTCATTTAGAATATCATCAATTAATAATGTAGTCTTGCATTCCTAAGTATTTAATTTTTCACCTTGATGCATACATGTGAAAAATTAATCTACAATAATCTATCTAAATGAGGCCAATAATATAGGGAAAATAAATAAATAAATAAATAAAGGAGGAATAAAACAAAAATGAACAATATTGAAAACAAAAATACAGCTATGAGAGGCTAAAAAAGAAAGATTCTTGTGATGTGTGAGAGGAAAAGACAACTTTATGAGTATGACACATTCAAAATTACTAAAATTGATTAATTATAATTTATAATAAGGTAATTCATGGTAAATAAATAATGAGAAAATTTATAACCTAAATCTATTCTCACTTAGTATACTAAAACTAACACTATACCATGTGACCTTTACACAAATTAATGCAATGATTATTTGTATGTAGTTAAAATATAAAATACCATAATATGAAAATATATGTACAAGAATTATTCAAGACATTTATTAACATTTAACAAACATTCTTTATAGATAGGTTGAATGTTTGACTGTGATATAAATTTTGAGTTATTTAAAATGAAAATAAAAATGGTAAAATATATGATTGTATTATTATTATTATTATTCCCCTATACAGCTTACAAGTTTTATTCCATTCTTATCCTTGAATCTTTAAAATGTCTATTTTAATTTCTAAATTTCTAAAAAGTGTTATTTTTTGTTATTAGCGTTAATTTTTTAGTATATGAGTTTTCAATAATAATATGGAAATTTGACCAGAGTTCTACATTGACTAGATAAAAGAATAAGAGAATATATAAGGGTGTCTGGACTATCTTACGTGCACCTCGACTAAGTTTACCGGACAACTGCCCGACTCTACAACATTTGGGTATCAAGAAGACTCGTAGGATATTAAATCTTAGGTAGACGACCACCATGGATTGAACCATAATCCATGACCTCTTAGCCTTTTATCAAGGGATGTTCCCTTATTTACCACTAATTTCTACCTTTATTTGTAAGAAATCTTTTGGGGTAAAACCAACAAGAAAGTTAGGAGGGTTCATGTCCAAAATGGACGATATCATACATGATATGTGAACGATCGTTGTTCTAGACAAATGGTATCAGAGTCATGCCCCTAATTTAGCCATGCTAATAGAATCTTTTGGGTGTCGAATAAAGATATAATGGAGGCTTGAAAGTATTGATGATATGATCCATGGTAGAGTAAGAAAATGATTATAGGTACATGAGTGAGAACAACTATCTTTATTGATATGAAATTTGTCTTTTGAGATGAAATCAAAAGTAAATTAACAATATCATATTATCGTGGAAATATGGGGAGAGTTGTTATAATAAATAGATTCATTTGATTTTCATAAAGTTTCAAAATATGCAACTTTTGGTCAAAGAAATATATTTAAAAGATCCGTGCACTAATTGGGTAGGCTCCATTTGGTAACCATTTTGTTTTGTGTTTGTTTGTCATCTATTTTTTACCAATAGTTTAAAAAATCAAGTCAAATTTTGAGAACTAAAAAAAGTAGTTTTCAAAAAATAGTTTTTGTTTTTGAACTTTGGTCAAGAATTCAACTATTGTACTTAAGAAAAATGTAAATTATTGTACGGAATGTAGATACAATAGGCTTAATTTTCAAAACTAAAAATAAAAAAAATCAAATAGATACCAAACGGGACCTTAATTAATTAATTGATTGATTGATTTTAATGTTGATGTTGAAATTGAAAATTAAGAAAAGAAAGTAATTTCTCTCTCTCCCTTGACTTTTCATTGGCTCTATTCTTTGATCTTCTTCGTGGCAACCCTTTTCTCATGAAGACTGTTGGCTTGGTTGCTTTTACATAATGCAACCCAATCGACATGAAAGACCAAGCCAAAGAATTAAATTTTTTTTGGCATTTTTATTTTAAGTCAAAAGGAGGAAAAAAAATATTGATGGAAAATGAAACAAACAAAAATTTAAATAGTAACATCTTGTTCCATAACTATTTTATTTTTTTATTTTTTTTTTAAAATTAAGTTTATAAACGTTTTTTCGATTTATTATTTTTATCTGTTTTTGTTATTTACCTTTTATGAATATTTTGAAAAACCAAACCAAATTTTAAAAACATAAAATGTAGGTCTCGTTTAGTAATCTTTGGTTATTGTTTTTTGTTTTTGAAAATTAAGTCTATGAATATCTATTCCATCCTCTAAGTCCATTGCTTTATTATTTACTTTCTACTAACATTTTCAAAAACCAATTTAGCTAAGTTTTGAAAATTAAAAGAAATAGTTTTTACAAAAACATGTTTTTGTTTTTGAAATTTTGTTAAGAATTAATCTCGCCTATTTAAGAAAGTTGAAAATTATTGTAAGAAATTGATAAGAAATATACTTAATTTTCAAATGTTAAATGATTATCAAACTTGGTCGTAGCTTTTAAAATATTGTTTTGTTATTAATATTTTAGTTAATAATTCAAGTGCTTAATTACAAAAATGAAAGCCAATAGCATACAAGTTATAATATAACAAACACAATTTTTAAAAGTGTTATCAAAAGAGCCCAAAATTAACCCTTTCAAACGACTAATACTTTTTTTTTAGTTGAAAAAATAAATAGTTTTTTTAGTACAACAAACGAATAGGAAAAACAATACTCAAAGATAAAGAAAATCAAAGTGAATGACATATATAATCCACCCTTGGAGGATAGTCTTCTAGCCTCACAACAGAACGTCGATACATGTAGGAATGAAAAGCTAAAACGTGAATAGATGAGTTACATCGCCAGTTTGTCCACAGAAAATAAAGAATAGAACCATTCAAATAAAACTTCCAAATTGTATCAATGAAGATTTGAACTTCATTCGTATATCTAGCATTTTCAATGAAGAGATTCCACATGTTGAAAATAGAAGAATCAAGAATGTAACAGCAATCAATTAAAAGAGACATTAAATGGTGATATATAGTTTTGAAAAAGTTGATGAGAATATTAAAATTGAACACGCTAAGCTACCTAATTAAGTCCACCATATTGGTAAAGTTATCATACACTATACTGTCGACATAATTGAAATTAATGTAATAAATAAATAAATAAAATGGAAAAAAACGATTTGGATACTATTTTGGTCTTTGAACCTTGAATTTTATACTATTTTGATTTCTAAACTTTTAGAAACGTCTATTTTAGTACCTGAACTTTTAAAAGTACTTAATTTGGTCCATACTCTTAGACATAAATAGTGAGATAACTTGTATTTTTGGATTACCATGCTACTAAATAAATTAGTCACGTTAAAAAATCTAGAGTTTCAATTTTGAATTAGATGGTAAAACGAATTTCTATAAGAGAATTCAAAAGTCATTTTGAATTCATGATTTCGATAGTTCACTATTTTGGTGTATTCGTTGTTGACATTTTACTTTATCTTCCTCTTATTCAATCTATGCTATACATAATTTCATCGTTAAAGAATTAATAAACTATAATAATAAGAATAAAAATAAATATTTTAAAAAAATTCATGAATAAAAAATCTGTTTCTGAAAATTTAAAAATTAAAATAGAATAAAATTAAAAGTTGAAGGAGCAAATTATGCAAACCGGGAAAAAAAAATCAAATGGGAATGAATGGGTTTGATTTGCTGCAGGAACGGAGGGAAGAAGACGCCTCCGTTATAGAAACATCTGAAATTGAAAAGCAGTGGCTATTGGATTGGGCCCACATAAAACGATGACGTTTTAGGGAAACGAGTGGGTCTGATTCCCGGTTTTATCTTCGTTTCCCGTTTTTCGTTTGTACGTTTTTGAAAACGACAATAAATAGAAATGGTCCAGTCAGCATTACCAGAGCCAGCCACACACAGCCACATCATCGATTACGACACGTCGGATTAATAATATATCACCACATTACCACACTACAACGACATGTCTCCTCTTCTTCCCTCTGTTTCCTTTTCTTTCACCTTTCTCTCTCTCTCTCTCCCTTAATTTTCACACCACGCCGTCATCCACCATTTCTTTACCGACATCGTATCTCTCTCTTTTTTTCCCTTTTAATTTAAGTTAGAGAAATTGTTAATTTATACTCTTAAGGGTGAAAATCAGTTCAGTTTTGTTAGTTTTTAAATCAATCAAAAACTAAATCAAATCGATCATTTCTATAAGTGAACTAAATTCACGTTCAATAAATAACAAATCATTAGAAATTTCTTTTTATTTGGATAATTGTTTTAAATAAAATATTTTCAAATGATAGTACATTTTGTTATATTTATAAATAAGTTAGTTCATTTTTTTATATTTGAAAACAACCATTTTTATTTGGTTTATTTATTATCAATCTGGTTCTCGACTTTTAGCCTTTTCTTTTTTCTTCCAATATTTTATTTTTATTGTTGGTTTTGATTTGAATTTATTTACTCTTTCGAAATAAAAATTGGGTTTTTTTTTTTTATTAAAAAAAAGATTGAAATTGGACATTTTAGTTTTTTTCTTAGTCTTTTTCTAAATAACAAACATACATGCATAATAATACATTGTCCCCCTTTTTTAAATAACAAATATATATACACCATAGTAATTTACTAAAAGGGACATAGGTTTGGTCCTTATCGATTTTTTTTTATAAAAAAAAATCGATTCAAACCAATAATTTTTTGTTGTCTTCAAATACAAACCAAGATATCTAATTTTATACTAAAAAACTAGTAACTCACGAGTTTAGGAGAGGTACATGAATGAACCGATGACATCCGAATGAGAGAGATCTTGTAGATATGAAAGTATGGTAAAGAAAAGCTTAAAAGAATTGAAAGTTACTACATACACCAACAAGGTGCACTTTTCTTTTCAGTAACTCAATCACAAAAACTCCAAAGTTCAGTATGGAAAGAACTCATATTGGTAAGTTAAGTATGCAAGAAATCGGGCTGGTTTATGTGGATTGTCTTCCCTCTAGGAAGTAGTTTAAGATAAGTAGATAGTGTGACCAGGAGAATGTCGGACCATCAGATGGCGAATCTGGATTCCAAATCCTCTATATTATGTTTCATTTTGAAAAATATAGTGACATATTTATAATTGTATCAATTAAACCTCTAAATCTTAAAAAGTGAATCAATTTCGACTCTCAATTAATATTACTTTTTAGAGTTATTCATGCATCAATTTTAATAATCTATTTTGTAGAATCGATATTTGAAGAAGCTTATATATGTATGCGAATTGACGTATGGATAACTTTCAAAGGTCATCATAATATCTCTAAATTAATTCGTTAATATAAAAAAAAATATAAATTATAAACCTTATACGATATTTTTCCGTATGAAATATAAAAAGAATGGATAAACTGATTCACTCAAAAAAAAATTAAGACTTTGAATTGATGTAATCTAAAGATTAAAGATATAAAGGGATATTTTCTCGTTAATTTAATTTAGTTTACTTTTTTTTTTTAATTATTATTTATGGTATGGACTTTCTGATCTTCTCTTTTTCTACAAATTAATATATTTCAAGTAATCACGGGTAACTGCTTTCATTCTTTGTATTTAATGAATGATAAGCTAAATAGTTGAATTGTATTTAAAGGAAAATAATAATAATTATGTTTATTTATTTACTTATTATTATTAATTTTATGGTGTTTTAATTAATAATTAATGATTATGTATTAAAATACGATTTCTGTTCTTTACAAAGTCAAATGTTCAATAGACTGGCATGCATTTTGCATAGCTGACTTTTAATACAAGGGATAGAACATGAATGGATTTTGCCCCTCTAAAGGGGTTTTTCCCCTTAAAGTACAGAAAAAAAAATTATATTCTGATTCTTTTTTTTTCTTTGAAAAAAAAAATTGTACCTCGAATATATTATATAAGGTTGGAGATTCAAAGAATTTGTATAATTTAGAAAAATGTAAAAATAAAAATACTTTTAATTATATTTTAAGGTCGTTTTCAAATATAGGAAAAAGAATCAAAATATTTACAAATGTAGTAAAATTTTACTGTCGCAATCTATTGTAGATAGACCATGATATTTTGTTATTATTTGTAAATATTTTTCAGTAGTTTTGTTTAAAATATTTTCCTTATATTTTATAACCATATGATTTTTTTTTTTTAATATTTAAACTTATAAATGTAGTATTTCTACCTATGAATTTATTTCTTGCTTCGTTATCCATTTTTCGGAAGATGTTTTCAAAGATCGAAGTTGAGATATTGAAAAAAAAATTGCTTTTAATTTTTGGAATCGACTATGAATTCAAATTTTTTTTTGAAAAAATTTGGAGTGGTTGTAAATAAATTTTAAGAAAACAAAATTTCAAAAACTAATCACTTAGATCCCATTTGATAACCGTTTTGTTTTTGTTTTTGAAAATTAAGCCTATAGATACTACTTCTATTCCAAATTTCTCCATTTGTTATATCTACTTTTTACCAATGGTTTAAAAAATCTAAGCCAAAATTTGAGAACTAAAAAAAAGTAGCATTCAAAAAGTTATTTTTGTTTTTAAAATTTAATTAAGAATTCAATTATTGTACTTAAAAAAAGATGCAAATCATTGTAAGAAATGTTTTTTAAAAGCAAAAAGATTTAAATTTAAAAAAAAAAAAAAATCAAATGATTACCAAACAGTCCTTAGTTTGTTTGATTATAAATACTTCTTCCATTATTGGTCTCTTTATTTAATTGTTTACATTTTAGAAGTATTTCCAAAATTCAAATCAAGCTTTATCTAAAGTGATTTTAAAACCATGATTAAGAAATAGTAATAGCTATCAAGTTCGAGATCTAAAAAATTTCAAAGTTGCAACTCTAATTAAAATCGTAAATTCTTTTAATCTTTTTCACAGTGAATATAAAAATAAACATGAAAACAATAGAGTGACTATAAAGTATTACATACGTATAACTTTATAACTAGTCATTTGTTATACTTACAAGTTTCAAATTGCCATCCAAAGTATAATTTTTTTAAAAAAAATATATGGAGAGAGAATTATGGGACCCTGAAAAAGGTTTGGACTATTGACTCTCTCGACTCTATTATTTAAATTGGAGAGAAAAAAAAAGTAAATAATTAAAGCCATAACTAAAAAATTAATTATCACTATTATTCTTAGCTTTGACATTTGTTTTAAAAATATCCTTATATTCTTAGAAATAAAAATCCTTTAGAATTTTATACAAAAATCGAGATTTAGAATTGTATGGTGATGATCTAAAATGATAATGATCCAAAATTTGGTTTTAGGTTACCGTCACATCATTTCATGTCTCAATATCCATAAGAAATTCTAAAAAAATTATACTCCAAGAATATTTTTGAAATGTTTAAGAAAGTTCAAAAGTAAATTTTCAACATTTAAAACAAATGACAAAGTTTAAGAGTATTATTTTTAGGAGTAATACTTGGGTGCTTCTATCTTTATGTGTATGAAGATAGTAAGATGCATGGATATAAAGTGCATGTTAGGATGCACCCAAGTAGGGGTGAGCATGATAGACCCAAAAATTGACCATCGACCAAATCAAAGTCGATTGGTGTTGGTTTGGAAAAATTACAAACCGGAAAGTTTCAAAAAAATTTTAAGAATAAAATTGACCAAACATATCAACCAAAACCGACCAATTGATGGATTTTCATTCTTCGATAGTAGAAATCGGTTTGAACATTTACTAAATCGACTTCGATCGACTAATGCTCACCCCTTGACCCAAGTATTACTCTCAAAATATAAGAAAAAAAGTAAAATAAATTTTATCACACGACAAATTATGATTGAACAACCTAGTAGAATACACTCATATCCGTGGAATCTAAATATTTTTATAATTTAATCATAATGAAAGGAGATGAGATGAAATAAGTAGATGAGAGGGCGAAGGGCAACAGAAAATTGGGGGCATTGTTTGGCTATAAATAAGGATGATAGCCATTGCACTTACGCCCACACAAACACACACTCATAGAAATAGACATTCCCACATTAAACATACCATTTCCTTCCCCGACACCCAATTTTTTTTCCCTTTTCTTTCTTGGTTGATTCCACACAATTTGACAAATTGAGCTTTTTGGCTTCTGTCTGTACTCTCAATTGTACCTCCATAACAAACACAATCATCATCCTCAACAACAACAACACCAACATTACCTCTTTCTTTCATTATGTGTCAATTTGATTCTCAATCTGACCTCCTTCCACCGTCGTCGCCGCCCTCGTCGTCGTCGTTTCAAGTCAACCTCTTTCTAGACCTCTTATCATCTTTTGAAGACCCAAAACTCCGTCATAAAAACTCCCCACTTATCCTCCGTTCGTCCGTCATTGAAATCATCACCGAAGCTAAATCTCTCTTCTCTCTCGCTTTCCCCATTGTTCTTACTGCCCTCATTCTCTACTCTCGCTCCATTATCTCCATGCTTTTTTTAGGCCACTTGGGTGATTTAGAACTAGCCGCTGGCTCTTTAGCCATCGCTTTTGCTAACATCACTGGTTACTCTGTTTTATCAGGCCTTGCTTTAGGAATGGAGCCACTCTGTTCTCAAGCCTTCGGTGCCCACCGTCCGAAACTCCTCTGTTTAACTCTTCACCGTTCTGTAATTTTCCTTCTCGTTTCTTCATTACCCATTTCGATTCTTTGGTTAAACATCTCCAAAATCCTCTTATTCCTTCACCAAGATCCCGCCATCACTAAATTAGCTCATACTTATTTAATCTTCTCCCTCCCTGATTTGCTCTGTAATTCCTTCATTCACCCAATTCGGATTTACCTTCGAGCTCAAGGAATTACTCATCCTCTCACTTTGGCTTCTCTCGCTGGTACCATTTTCCATTTGCCCATTAATCTCCTCCTCGTTTCCCACTTCCGTTTTGGCATCGCCGGCGTCGCTGCTGCCTCCGCCGCCACGAATTTCGTTGTTCTGTTTTTCTTGATCTTGTACATAATGGCCTCTGGCATCTTCGTCCCCACATGGACCCCACCCACACGCGAGTGCCTGACCGGATGGACCCCACTTCTGAAACTCGCTGCTCCGAGTTGCGTTTCGGTTTGTTTGGAATGGTGGTGGTACGAGATCATGATCATCCTCTGTGGACTTTTAGCGAACCCCAAAGCAACCGTCGCTTCCATGGGTGTTTTGATTCAAACGACGTCGTTGATTTATATCTTCCCTTCTTCCCTCGGGTTCGCTGTTTCAACTCGGGTCGGTAACGAACTCGGAGCGAATCGTCCCGGAAAAGCGAAATTATCCGCCGTGGTTGCAGTTTTTGTAGCTGTAATCATGGGGTTATCCGCCACTACATTCGCCGTCTCAATGCGAAACATATGGGCTCGGATTTTCACTAACGATCTCGAAATCCTCCGTCTCACATCCACGGCGTTACCCATTTTGGGTCTCTGCGAGATCGGAAACTGTCCACAGACGGTAGGGTGCGGCGTTTTGAGAGGGAGTGCGCGGCCATCGACGGCGGCGCGTATAAATTTAAGCGCATTTTATGTAGTGGGGATGCCTGTGGCGGTTGGGCTTGGGCTTTTTTTAGGAGTCGGGTTTTCGGGTTTGTGGTTGGGCCTGTTGTCGGCCCAAGTGAGTTGTGCTGGGTTGATGTTGTATGTAATTGGAAGTACCGATTGGGATTTACAAGCAGAGAGGTCAAAGGAGTTAACATCTGACGTCGTTTTGGATAACGAAGACGTCGAAGAAAGTCTTCCTCTCACTTCTATAATTGTCGTCGCGGAAAACCCTAAACCCTAAATTCAATTTTTTCGAAAAAGAAAAAAAAATTATTTCTCACTCTTCTTCTCGAGTTTGGTTTCATGATATTAATCATTTAAATTTTATTTTGTTATTATTCCATTGCGTGTCATAAATCCCATATCATACATAATTGTATCTATACCCCAATTAATTAATCAATGATATAAATTTATTAGTGAAACTGATAGATTTTACTATATTTATAATTCTTTAAAAATATTACTATACATTTAATTATTATTCTTAAAAGTGCTATCAAATACAATTACACTAATATTTAAGAGGTTGTTTGAGCCTCAAACTTGTATAAGATAGAGTGAGCTATTATAACTAAATGAGTGTTTTAGTCTCTTGCTAAAACTATTTGAAAACTTTCATTATTATCTCAAGTGTTTATTATTTTTTATTTATCATCTCCCCCGTTTATAATTCATACTAAAATAATCCGTAATTCAAAATGAGCTATGATAACCCACATCCTAAATAATCTTGAAGGAGCTCTAAAAGAAATAAGAAAACATGTTTGGGATATTGAGACAGATATGGTGGGGGGGGGGGAAAGAAAAGAGAATTGGAGTAAAGATTGGGATTAAAGTGCAAAATAGAAGACGACACGTCTGAAGAGCAAAGACTGGGCTGTAAGCTGCAAACCCATCACATCACTTTTTTTTTTTTTTTTTTTAACACAAAAAGAAATAATATATTTAAAAGAAAATAAATATTTAAATTTGACGTTTGGCACGTACCGGCCGCTCCCTCTGTTTGTGCTTTGTCTTCCTCAAAATTTGGTCCCACTCAATATATTTACATATCTCTATACCATTTTTTTTCCTTTCTTATTTTAGCACTTTAATGCATTTTATCCACTTTACCCCCCAAATTATAATTTATATAATGGGACCCAATTACTAATAAATAAATAAATAATTAAATAAACGTCTATTTAGTTAGACAATTCGAATTCCATCCTATGTTTTTAGGTTAATTGCATTTGACAGATAGATTGGATAATTTTGTTTGCAAAATCTATGATTTAAATAGAATTATGAAGACAATATATTTATGTCTGTAATGTATTTAGATTTTGTTTGAAATTTTAAAATACGTAATTATATTTAAAAAAGATTAAAAAATATTAACAAATATAATATTTCATTGTGTAAACTCAATTATTTTTATTGAATTAAAATGTGTTATATAATATATTAAATTATATTGTCAAACACATTTTTGATGATTGTTCAAATTGGAATTCAATTTATTAATCTTCATATGAAATGCGTTCTATTTTTATTGAATAACTTATTTTCAAATTTCTGTTTATAGATTATTTATCATAGCTTATCTTAACTTACTCAAATAACTCAAACTGATATGTTACTATCTTTAACATACTTCGACATTTAAATCATGTTTAGATTTAGGTAGTATCAAGATATATAGAGGTACTATTGGCAAAGAATGGTATGTGGTTGTCAAATGGTTAGTTAGTCCCTTCTCCTATTTTTGTAGCATATATTTCGTTTTGAGCTCACAAATGAATGGGGATGTATCGATAACCTAGTTTATTAATGAAATATTAATCTTAAGATATGTCATTATATGTTTTGATTTTGCTTTCTATACTTAAAAAAGAAAAAAACAAAACATATGTCAACCTCTAGTTCTAGTAAAAAAACAAATCAAAATTGAACAAATAGGAATGAAGGGTCCTTCGGACGATTAATCATGTCAATTAACAGCTTACAATCAAAATAAATCGTGATACAATCTACCTCAGCTTGAAGTGCCAAATTCATACGATGCGGCCTTAACTACCGAAGATCCGTTGTGTAATACACAACCAAAATCATTAATATCTATGAATGGTCAAAGTAAGCACAACTCAATTGACATATCAATATTTTATTCGATCGGAAGGTCTAAGGTTAAGATCTCCATCCTATTAAGTAGTTAAAGTAACTCTATCTATGAATGTAATAAGATATGATGAGTGCGTGTACATCATTCTAGCATTGTTTTTTTGTTGACTAAATATTGGTGATAATTGTTGGGGGTATCCATGTCTGATTTTCAAGAAACAAAGACTCAATCATACATACAAATATTTGTAGCAGATAATGCGCGAGCAAGACTTACAAATACATTATCAGCTTTTTTCATTTCTCTTTGTCATTTAGTTCTGTGATTTTTCTTGTCTTTTTTTTACGTACCAATCTCTCAAATGGGCCCATCTAAATTTGAATCTTCCTTTGTTTTTTTTTTTTTTTGTGTTGTAATATGTCCTTAAACAAAATCTCTTCCAAAATGAAGGTTTTGGATTATCTCTTCATAATCTAATATAAGTAAAGAAGCAAAACGTATCATGCAAATAACTATCGTTGATGCCAAATTCTAGATAGAAAAAAATACACTTGATTGTCACGTGCCAACAAGAAAATTTGTAATTTAGGAAGAAGAAAATCTGTAAAACAAAGAAGAAATGGACTTTGGTGCAAAAGTAAGAGATGGAGAACTGTAGAGAGGAGAAGAAGTCATAAGCTTAAGTTCGAGTTTGATTTTAAGATTAAGATTAAGTTCAAGTTACCTCATATGAAGTTATAATAATGTATTCTATAGAAAAAATGACAAGAGGTTACCTTTTTCTCTTAAAAATGAATATTTTCTTATCGTATATAAGTTAGGACTAGAATTTAGATTTGATTGGATTAATGATTAGTTGATCTCCTACATTTTTTTCTATCTTTTGGTATAATTCATCGGGACCAATTTTTCACTTATGACAATTATATAAATGTTTTGCTAATTTAAAGTGTGGGATATAATATTTGAATTGACACACGAATCATATTTTGAATCGAAAACACAGAAATCAGATTCAAAGTATTAGACCCTATTCATTATACTAATTGAATATGGAAATGTGTATAAAAGAGTTGAATTAGAGAGTGATCAATGAGTGGTTGGTTTGGAGTTTGAAGTTAAAAAGAGAAACTTGAGAGTGCTAATTAGTGGATGTCTTCAAAGTGAGCTCCAATTTCAACCTATCAAATCCAACCAAATTCTATTGTAAAAGAAATAATAATAATAATAAAAAAGTTTGTCTCAACTTTGACCTTTTCTTCATTATTTCAAATAATTTATTTTTTACTTTATTTTTTTCTTACTTCTATTCAGAAATTAGAAATTATTTATGTTTACCAATAATTATAATAATGGTAATAAAACGACAAATCAAATAAAACCCAAAAACCTTCATGTTAAAGAAAGAAAAATGTAGAGGGAGTACCACCTATAAAGTTTGTCGTCAACGATACTGATATTGGAAAATCATAATTCATAAATATTAAATCATTCAAATCAATCAACTCAATCTCTTTACTGTCTTCTTCAACCCTAACGAAAACAAACTCTTTACTATCTTACATTTATAAGATAGTAAAATGTTCATAAGCTTGTTATTGTAGGAAATATAGCATTTCATTTATTCACTTAGCTTGATTGTTTTGTTTATTGTTATCTTTTTCATTATGGTTAAATCTCCTTTATTCTTTCTTTATTTTTAAGGTAGCCATTGTTTTGTTTGTTGTTGTTTTTCCCATTATAGTTAGGCCCCTCCTTATTTTTAGGATAGTAGTTTATTCTTTTCCTTTTTTAGGTATCTTATTGTTGTTTATAAGGAACCATCCTTTATAATTTACATGGATCGATATAGGGAAATATGCTTTAATCGAACCCCTAACTTAATGTTCTTCATGGTATGCTCTAAAATCATTCCTTTATGTTCTCTCTAAACACCCTTTAACCCACCATGGTTGAGTTTCCAAAAATTAAAGAAACACACCAAACACAACCCAACATATCCATTGTCGTGTTTAATGGAAATAACTTTTAAACATGAAAGAGAGCAATGAAAATTGCTTTGGGAGCTAGGGACAAACTCGATTTTGTCAATGGTAAAAAGAAAAAAAACTTGATGAAGATGCTGCATATTTTGATTCATGGCAAAAGTAAGATTGCATGTTCATGACTTGGATTTTAGGAACTATTCAAACAATATATCTGACAACTTTCTCTACACTAGCAACTCAAAGGAATTATGGAAAGAGTTTGAGGAGAGATATGGCGAGGATAAATGACCTGTAAAGTTCCAAATCTAGTGAGAAATCAACTCTATAAGATAAGATGGTCAAACTGTGGTCACTTATTATACAAGAATCAAAAGACTTTGGGATGAATTGGCAACCATAGTGTCTATACCTTATTGTTCTTGCAGTAAATGTGCTTGTGGTATAGCAAGGAACTTGCTTCTATGGAAAACTCGAACAAAGTGATTCAATTCTTAAAAGGATTGAATGATTCTTTTGACATGATCAAGGTACAGGTTCTTTATATGGATCTATCGTCAATAATCAACAAGGCCTAAGTCATAGTCTTATCTGAAGAAAAACAAAAGATAGTCTACTTGGGGACTCGAAATCAAAGCTACAATGATGCTGCCTTGAATGTTCGTGTAACTACTGACAAGAGAAACAACAAATATGGTGGAATGCATACAAGGGGAGATCCAAGTAAGTTTTGTACCTTTTGCAAAGCTAGTGGACATTTGAAAGATGGTTGTTTTAAGATCATTGGATATCTTAACTGGTACAAAGGATCAAAAGATAAGCCTAAACCTGAGATCAAGTTATGGAACAAAGTAACAACAGGCAAGGGAAGCAACAGATTTGCAGGGCAAGGGAAGCAACATATTTGCAGGCCAAGTATCAGCTGCTGATGATAACTGTAATCTGGACAATCCATTTGATGAGGATTTGTTACAAAATGATCAACAAAAATAGTAATTCGTACGTGGAGAAGAGCATGTAATACACTCGTCTCTTACTTGGCTATCGAAATCACCAACTTGAAGGAACAAAATTAGAAGAAAAATCTCTTATATATTTTCTCAAAAAGATCTAAATCTCACCTTGAAGGAAGCCTCTCTTTGGTTTCGGTGACAGCTACAACAAGAAGATGAAGAAGAAAAATTGAAGCACAAACTGAGAATGAAACAAGGAGGTAAAAGGAAGAAGAAAACAACACCAGAAAGTATAGTGATTTGACTTTATCAAAGCCTACATCCACTTCTAAAAGTAGCCATAGATTTCATCTTCATTTAAGTGTTGAGCAGAAAAATTGAAGCTTAGAAAGACAGAGTACAATCAGGTATATCACTCTTCTTACTAGACCCTCTTTATTACATTCATCATTTTTTTTGTGAACAGGATGACAAAAACAATCGCCCCTCTCACCTTTCTTATATACCTTTTTTGTATTACATTTATTTGATTTTAAAAGGAAACAAATATTTAGGATAAGAGGTCTAATAGAATCGGTTATTTTTGCCATGTGACTGAGAGCTGAATGATGAGAAGTGATGCATTATTTTATGCGGTGATATAATGAAAGGAAATTGTGGTGATGGAAAATGCATTGTGCAACAAGTTTTCTCAGCAGAACTCAAGTATAAATTCTGCTGAGTTTCCTGGTAAGTCTAGGGTCAAACTCAGGGACTAAGGAAAACAATATGCAATAATAATTTTTAAGATGACTTTGCGGCAACCAATAAATCAAATAGTTGTTGGGTTGTTGTTTGCGGTGTAAAATGTATGCGGCAGAGTTAAGAAAAGAGTTAATAATACGGAAGATGCGCTGAATATGTAGGGGAGCGGGTTGAGAAGGGGTTCAACTAACACTTCCTAGGGTTGCGTTCATATTATGCGATCATGCAACACACATACAATAACAAATCATCTCTCAATGCAAATGCTACGACTTCTAGTTTTAGAACGCATGCGGTATATGCGATAAAGTCTATAGGATCTACACATAAGCCTCTATTCTTGTCTATGCGATGACAAATGACACACACACATACAAGGCGACCGCATAATACCATAACTTATCTCTAGGGTGCATGCGATGCATGTTGGCAAACAGAGCTTATCTTTAAGTCCCTATCTCTTGCTTATGCAGATCTAATCTTGCTCTCTCGAGTCTAGATTCTAACCTAGCTCTCTCAAGTCTTAGGCTCTTTCTTTAGACTCTCTCTCGAGTAGCTCTAAAGGGGTGTTGGGCGCAACATAAGACAAGATGATTGCATGCAATGAAAATCCTAGGTCATGTTAGCTCAGTTCTTCTCAACCCATTTGATAAATTTAGCTACTTATGCATGCTTTCAAGAGAGTGAACAGATGTAGATAAGAAAGTTCCATTTTATAGATATAGAATTGAAATATAGAATAACAATGCAAAATAAGAATAAAGAGCCTGGTAGCAATCTCTTGCTTCCTAAGGCTTTTTACACTGTTCTTCTCTACTTTGCTCAAAAGATAATCTTGCTCTCGCAAGAGCCCTCTTTATGTTTTCCCACACCTTCTGGGTTATCTCTCGAGTTGACCAGAGTAATCTTCTGGCGTCTCTTCCCTTCTCTCGCTCCGCCTTCTAAGTAAAAAGAAAAACTATGAACAACGCTAAGTATCTATGGAGAAAATTATTTAACTGTCCGAACTTCTTCATTGAAGGTGGCTTCTGGTATTTATAGAGCTTCAGGATGAAAGACTTCTTCTCTCTTATGATTGCACTGATGGGATGACATTAATTCTCTGCCTGATGCACTGAATATTTGTCACCGAAAAGTTGAGTGTACTTGCTACAGTAGATCGTTAACGACTTGTCAACTTAATTCGGAATTGACCGTCATCAGCTTTTCTGTTCTATCATGATTTATTATGCTTTTCACCCAGATGCGCCCACCAAGTTACGCCGGCTCTATGCGGGCAACCTTCTTGAGTAGATATTGCGAGCACAAATGACCGTATAACCTTGCGTTAACGCAATCTTTTGATGTGCTCGGCCGTTGATTTCTTTGGATCGCATTTTTTGCCTTGCGTTAACGCATATTTTTTCACAAAAATACATAAGTTAACTGTTTTAATGCGATGGGCGCATGCGACCGCAATATTGTGAACTTAATGCTTTGGACGCAATCTTGTATATTTTTATCAATGCAAACCTGCATTGTTTTATAATTAGCACTGTAATTACATGCATTTCTGCCCGTTATCACACCCCCAAATTTTAAATAATGCTTGTCCTCAAGTATAAGCTAAGATTTCATTTAGAAAGTCGACCGCAATCTCATTTCCTAGATTTCTCAAGGATGCCTTATTCAAATCCTATATGCCAAAATTTTCTTAATTCTTATCCAGGTCCATTCTTTAAAAAATTTTTAAATTTAGGGATCGCAAGCTTAACTTAAAAAAGACTTTACTATATTCCAGGACATTGCATGATTTATTCAAAAAAAACATTTTCACTGGGGTATTAAATGATTTTTTTTTATCCTTGCGTATTTTTAGACATTCTTATTTTTTTTCTGACCTTGCGCTGATCATGGCTTGCCCCACGTGTGTCATAGGAATCTAACTACGAGCAAGACGCTCTTTTCAGACTAAACTCATACCCATTTGGCAGCGGAGTTGCAGTCATTTATTTATGCGTTGATCACGATTCCTACCTTCGTTTTGGCTAGCCCCCACGTATGTCATTGTGGACATCAAACTATGAGTAGGATCCGATCGCAACGTTATGATTTTTTTTTGAACAAGGCTAAAAATAGCAAGGTCGAAAATTAATACCGCACCCAAAATTTAAAATACGAAAATGTCCTCATTGACAAAAGATGAAAGAAATCATGCGATGTTCTTAAGAAGTTTCATAAAGGGTCAGTTTGAAAGAAAGCTAGCAAACCACTAACTTCGAGAAATATTTCATGAGGTGACCGTTCCTAAAATTAAGTTGACACTAGTGTATACGAAAAAAAAAAGAAGCATGCTTTCATCATTGATTTCATAATTAGCAATGAGAAATCATGCGATGACTTACTAAATTGATCAATGTTAAATGATTGCGGTGACCAAAGATTTGAGCGGTGATAAAAATTTTCAAAATTAAAATGCGATTGTGATAGTTGCAAATTTGGAATAAAGTTAAGGAAAGATACAACCCCAAATTTGCGCTGTCACCCGCATTTTTATGATGCATCATGCTTTGAAGTGATCTACTTTCTTTTAGATTGACGGTGACGAAATTTAAGTAGTTCGTCTTCGTGTAACGCCTCCGCAATCGTTTACCTTGATCGTTTTCAAAGAAAACATTGAGAGGGTCAAATAATCAAAAACGAAGTTAACAAAATCTCTCTCTCTCTCTCTCTCTCTCTCTCTCTCTCTCTCTCTTTTGATATAAAGAAGTAAAATGAAGACCGATAAATGATATTTGAAATAACATCATAGTAGTGAGAGTTCATGAACCATAAGTAAGAAAAAGGATACTCCAGAAGACTTGCGCCCCAGATGATTTTCTGTTGCATGCCAGCACAAGGGCCACTCACTTCTTTTTCATTCAGAGTTTCTCAGGTCCACAGAGGCGACCTTGCGATGCCAGTCTTCTCCGTGATATACTTTCATTCGTTGCCTATTAACTTTGAATATGTTGGTTTCGTCATCATTGGATAATTCGACCGCGCCATGCGGGAATACTTCTCTGACTATGAAGGGTCCGGACCAACATGACTTTTATTTCCCAGGGAAGAGTCGTAGTTGTGAATTAAATAATAAGACCTTTTGTCCGACTTGAAGGTTCTTTCCGCATAATTGTTTGTCGTGCCAGCGCTTTGTCTGCTCTTTGTAGATCTCTGCGTTCTCGTATACGTTAATTCTCTATTCCTCCATCTCAACCAATTGAAGTTTTCTTGCTTCTCCTGCTACCTTTAATTCAAAATTAAGCTTTTTCACTGCCCACAGCGCTTTGTGCTCTAGGTCTAGTGGTAAATGACATGCTTTACGAAACACCAACGCATATAGAGACATGCCTATTGGTGTCTTATAGGCGATTCTGTATGCCCATAGCGCGTCGTCCAGCTTTATTGCCTAATCCTTTCGCGAAGGCTTTACCACCTTCTCCAATATCAGCTTGATCTCCCGGTTGGACACTTCAACCTGATCATTCGTCTGTGGATGGTATGCGGTAGCCACTTTATGGAGGATATTACATTTGCGCAGCAATTCTTTGACAGTGTAATTGACAAAGTGGGTGCCTTCATCACTTATTATAGCACGTGGGGTGCCAAAACGAGTGAAAATATTCTTCTTCAGGAATTTGGAGACTACTGCCGCATCGCTTGCAGCGGATGCTACTGCTTCTAACCACTTGGATATATAGTCGACGGCTAATAAAATATAGTTTTGACCATTCGATGGTGGGAATGGTCCCATGAAATCAATGGCCCAGATGTCGAATAATTCCAGTTCTAAAATGTTGTTCATGGGCATCGCATGTTTCCATGAAATATTACCCATGCGTTGGCACCGGTCACACTTCGTCACATAGTTTTTGGCATCCTTAAATAGTGTTGGCCAATAGTACCCACTTTGTAATATTTTCGTTGCGGTGCGCTGGCCTCCAAAGTGCCCGCCATATGGTGAATCATGACATTGCGATAATATGCGTTGTTGAGCAGCATTCGGTACACACAGTCACAGAATCTGGTCTGGGCCCCTCTTATACAGATTTGGCTCATCCCAATAATAATATCTGCATTCATGCCTGAGCCACCTCTTTTGTTGGTCAGTGTAATCTTTGGGAAATTACTCGCAAACCAGATAATTTACCATGTCTGCGTACCATGGCAATTCTTCAATCTGAAATAGCTACTCGTCTGGGAACACTGCGCTCACCTCTAACTGATTGCAGTCAACCTCAAGATTTTCCAGTCTAGATAAATGATCCGCAACTTGATTCTCCATCCCCTTGTGGTCAATTATTTCCATATCGAATTCCTAGAGGAAGAGAACCCATCTAATCAATCTCGGCTTTATGTCTTTCTTTGTCATTAAATATTTTATCGCCGAGTGGTCAGTATGGATGAGTACTTTTGTTCCTAGCAAATATGCTATGAATTTCTCCAATGCAAATATTACCACAAACAACTCTTTTTCCGTGGTGATGTAGTTAGTTTGAGGAGGATTCAAAGTCTTACTCGCATATGCAATGGGATGCAGTATTGTTTTTCTCTTTTACGCTAGCACTACTCCCATTGCATATCCGCTCGCGTCACACATTAATTCAAAGAGAAGTGTCCAATATGGTGTGATCAACACGAGTGCGGTCGTTAATGTGTTCTTCAAAATCATGAATGCATTGAGACAATTGTCATCAAAGTCAAAATTTCTATCAGCCTCCATCAACGCACTCAACGGTCGTGCTATCTTAGAAAAGTCTTTGACAAAACGTCTATAAAATTTGGCATGTCCCAAGAAACTCCTGATAACCTTTACACTTGTTGGAGGTGGGAGCTTTTCAATTGCTTCAATTTTTGCCTTGTCCACCTCCAACCCGTCCCTAGATAACTTATGCCCCAGTACGATTCCCTCCTTCACCATAAAATGACATTTCTCCCAATTAAGCATGAGGTTCGTCTCCTTATATCTTTTCAATATCTTCAAGTTGTCAAGACAGACTTCGTAAGTGTGCCCATATACAGAGAAGTCGTCCATGAATATTTCTACAGAGTCTTCGAGATATTCTGAAAAGATGGCCATCATGCACCTTTGGAAAGTGTTCGGCGCATTGCAGAGGCCGAAGATAAGCGGCGAAAAGCAAATGTTCCATACGGGCAAGTGAATGTGGTCTTTTCTTGATCTTCGGGAGCAATCATGATCTATTACAACCTACATACCCATCTAAAAAGCAGTATAAGTCATTTCCAGCTAGACGATCCAGCATTTGGTCAATAAAAGGTAAAGGGAAATGATCTTTCTTTGTTGTCGCATTCAGTTTGCGGTAGTCCATGCAAATACGCTATTCGGTGACGGTTCTTTGTGGTATCAGCTCGTTATTTGCATTAGGGACTTCCGTCATCTTGCCTTTCTTCAGCACGCACTACACAGGGTTGGCCCACTTGCTGTCTGCTATCAGATAGATGATGCCCATGTCTAACCACTTGATTATCTCCTTCTTTACGACCTCCTTCATCGCAAGGTTGAGTCTGCACTAATGTTCGATCGATTCTTTGTGGTTTTCTTCGAGACGAATTCTATGCATATAGTATGCGGGGCTAATTCCTCGAATGTCTGCGAGCGTCCAACCAATTGCTTTTATATATTTTCTCAGAATGCTCAGCAACATATTTTCTTGGTTTTCATTAAGTGCAGAGGAAATGATTACCGACAGCTTCTCATTCGACCCTAGAAACGCATACTTCAGGTGGTTAGGAAGGGTCTTCAACTCTATTGTTGGTGGTTGTTCTAAGGACGATTGTGTTGTTTTTCTTTCTTCATTCACTGTCTACTCATCTTCTTGGGTTGTGATCATCTCATCTTCCTTGTTTGTTTTTTTTGGGATCGCATTGCATGCAACAATGGATGCGATCACATCCTCATATTCGTTTTCATATTTAGGCTTTTCTTCTTCATTCAGACTCTGTTCATCGTCGGATTCATTAAGATCTTCTTCATCAGGATATTTCATGGCACGGATAATGTCAAACTTGAGCTTCTGTCCATGCACGATCAAAGTGATCTCTCCTTTGTACACACCAATTTGGGCACGACCGGTCGATAAAAATGGCCGCCATAGAATAATGGGCACATCTTTGTTTGCTTCGTAGTCCAAGATGATGAAGTCTACTGGCAATATAAAGTTGTCGATTGTAACCAAAACGTCTTTCACCTTCCTCTCTGGATGCACCAAAGATCTTTCGGCTAATTGGAGAGTCACTGTTATGGGCGCAACTTGCCCCACATTCAGCTGCTTGAACATTGACAGAAGCATCAAGTTAATGCTGGCTCCAAGATCGCATAGCGCTTGTCTGATGTACAATCCTCCAATGGAGCAAGGTATAGTAAAACTACTAGGATCACACGTATCTTTAGTGGGATTATGGATTTTGAGCTCCGCGTCAAAGCCTTCATAGCGAACTTACCAGTGCCTCTCTTCTTTGTCACCAAATCCTTTAGAAACTTCGCATATGCGGGTATCTCCTCAATTGCTTCAGTGAACAGAATTTTGTCCTAGCTGTAAATACGAACAACCTGTGAAGGATCGACTTACTGATTATGGTTAATTCAAGTGGACAAAATATATCTACAATGAGGAGAGTGCAACTACTGAGTTATAGTGATATGTCTCTGTAGTTAACAAATAGTGATTAATTCGGTTTAAAGAGTTTAACTAATTAATCTCAAATCGTTAGAGCTCATGATCTGTAGGTCCATTAGGTCCCTAGACTAGCACGTAAAAGAATTAAACCTTAGAACAACGTGTCAAGAGAATTTGGAATATTCAAGCTCAATTTAGGGTTTGAGTTATTATATTTGATATAGTTAATGTTTAATTAACGAATTAAACATTTCAGTTTTAGAGAATTGATAATATTTAAATATGATTTGAATATATGATGAGGTGTATCATTAATTTAATATTTGATATTAAAATTAAATTAATTAAAATAGTTTAATAAAATTTTTCCAAAGTAATTTATTAAAATTTTGGATTTTATGAAATTCAAAATTATAAAATTAATTGGATTAATTTTTTGATTTATGATTTTTAAATTTATAAATTTGGTTTAATTAAAAATTGGTTTTTCTATAAGGCCCTCTTATCTCTTCCTTCTCCTATCTCAGGTTATGGAAGAAGGAACCGAGAAGAAAGTATCAGCAACAACAGGTTTTATTACGGGAATCAAAATTTGAAATTAAAATAAAAAAAAATTAGAAATTTAAATGGAAGTGGGTTTACCCACAATTTCCGTTAATTTCTACATCTCATGCCATTTTCTTAATGGTTTTTTAAGTGGCAACATCAAATTAAATCCAATCTGCATAGATTGAGGTTTTATAATGAGGGTTGAAGATCAGATTGAAGTTTCATGCATCCATTTTTCAGAAGTTCCAAATCCAAAAAATTCTTCACTCTTCAAACTCTCAAAACAGCTTCAAATTCTCTTCAATTTGAAGTCCACACTTCAATCCAAAGCCTGAGAATAGTAGAGAAGACTTTGGTGGCGGTCTACTACTAAGATTGGAGAAGAAATTGATGAAAAATCAAGTTAATAAGTGAATTTTATAAAGGTTGTATTTCCTAAACCCTATTTCTGGTTTTTTTTGTTAAACATGCATGTTTTTCCTTTAAAATTGATGTACTTAAAATGCTTAGATCCATAACGACTTCCGTTTGTTGATTTTCAACTCCAACAATTGGTATCAGAGCATGTTTTAAGCAGTCATTTTAAGTTAATTTATGCATGGTGGGTGTTTTTTCATGAGTTTCATGAAATGGTTTTTTTTTATGGCTTTGGCATCTTAAATTATATTCAATTTACAAATAATTGTTATAATTGTCTCTTTATTTATGGGCTTTAATGTGTGTTTAGGAGTCTGTTAATTTATTAGAGTCATTAGAGTTGCAATTAGGTTATAATTGAAGGAAATTCGGAGCAAGCTCAGCTACAGAATTCAGTTTTTGAAGCTTCTGTAAGATAGCGTTGCAATGCTACTTTCATAGTGTTGCAACGTTGTTCTTCGGCCAACCCATTTTTTAAGAACAAATCCTGTGGCATTACAACATGGGGATGAAGCTGTTGGGATTGAAGTCCTAAATCTCGTAAGGTCCTATAGTTTGTAATTGTTATGTACAAACATTTTATTTATGGAATGAAATATGTGATGTCTTATTTCAATTTGCGTTGCATCAACCACAGACCAATAAACTAAGACAAGGTTATCTTGTAGCTTAAATATATTTGTAGAGACATATAAGTGGATCAAGTTTAAGTGACAACCCAAATTGTTTGTAGTAGATGAATAAGGTTGAATACCTTATACTAGTGACACTATGAGTATGACCCGTTTTATAGATGTTATAATTGCTGTAAAGTGCTACAAATGATTTGATCCTAATCATTCATGTGGAGACACGTGAGCGGAGATATTCTATACAAAGGATTTTGCATAAGACTGGATCACGAAATGTTTAGTCTTATTATATAACGTCATTCATAATAGAGACTTACATTCACTAGGATGACCATAGGTAACATGACCTGAATGCTGAGTGAGTTGTGAACTCGCCTATGAAGGTGGTCCTTTGATTTGTATGGATGAGAGTGAACAGAATGCCGACTCAACAAGCCTACTATTTTGGGGATTCATCTGATTGGGGAGTTGGGAACATAGCTACACAAGAAGGAATTCACTCATTCCCCAACGTCGGGGTAAGTAGATAAATTACTCCCTTAAGGGCTGATTTCGGAGTTTGAATAATGTGGCACCACACCCTCTCTTGGCCCGAGAGGGGTCAAATCATAGTTGGACTATGATTTATTGTTCATTAGAGGGACCAGTAATACTTAAGAAGATAGATGTTCTTGGGGTTGATGCCCTAAATCTGGCTGGGTCTAGTAGTTTGTAAACATGTATATGAACAAACATTTGTGATGTAATAATGTGAGATATTTTCTTCACTATTGTCTTTGATATATGAGATATTTTTATGCATTAACTACAAACCATTAAACCAAGATCCCTGGTTATCGTTGTAACTTAAGCATGTATGTAATGACATATAAGTGGATCGTGCTTTAAGTGATAACCTAAATGGTCTGTCGTAGATGGACAAAGGAAGGAAACCTTATCCTGTTGACACTGCGAGTGTGGCCTGCTTTGTAGATGTTACAAGTGTTGTAATGTACTACAGATGGTCTGATCCGGACCATTCATGTGTTAGACATGTGAGCAAGGATGCTCTATACAAAAGAGCTTGTATAAGATCGAACTATAAAATGTTTAGTCTCGTTATATAACGCCATTCATGATAGAGACTTTCATTTCACTAGAATGACCATAGGTTACATGATCTTAATCCTGAGTGAGTTGGGAACTCTTGTCTATGAGGGCGGTCCTTTGATTTTTATGGGTGTGAATGGCTAGATCGCCAACTCAAACCTACCACTTTGGGGATTCGTCTGATTGGGGAGTTGGGAACTCAGCTACACAAGACAGAATTCACTTCTTCCTCGATTTAGAAATAAGTAGATAAATTGCTCCCTTAACGGCTAATTCCGGGACTTGAACAATGTGGTGTCACACCTTCTCTTGGCCCGAGAAGGATTTACTCATAGTAGGACTATGATGTATTGTTTATTAGATGAATCAGTGGTACTTAAGGAGTTAGATGTAATTACAGGGGCAAAATGGTAGATTAGCCCAGTTGTATTTACGAGCGATTTGTGAAAAGTCATCGTATTGTTGATTGGTTATATCCAATGGACACATAAATATATCTGTAGCGCATAGAGTACAGTTGCCGGCCTTTAATGGAATGCCCAGTAGTTATCGGATGGTGAATATCGTGATTAAAGAGTTTAGTCAGTTATTCATATACTGTTGGAGCTTCAAACTATAGGTCTATAAGATCCCTTGGTAGCTCAATTGATTCATGTTGAGAATCAGTTTTTTGGTTAGTTTGAAATGTTCAAATTAATAAGAGGAAATTTGGTTATATATGATATAATTAAATTGCATCAATTATATGAGATATAATTGACTTAATGTATTGGATAAATTAATTGGTGGAATTATAATTAAATGCTATAAGGGAGAAAAAAAACTATGGTTTATATATTGCATGAGATGTGATATTAAAACTATAGGTTATGAATATATTGATTATGTTTATAATTAAATCAATTAAATGATAATTGGTTACGATTTTTTCTCCCATAACCAACTTAGTGGGAAGTTGTGATCAGTTATGGTAATCGATGGTTAAAATGAAAATCGTTTTCATTTTTTACAGAATGCGATCATTTCGATATTGTGAATCGGACGATCTAAAGCATAAGCTATACGATAGCTTGGGAGCATACACGATCATGTAGCAAGTTTTATATATGATAGTCACTTATCCTCTAAATGATTGAGTACACTGTCTATACGATAGACTTAAACTATCTCCCACTGACTCGATCGTCTACACGATCTGAAAAATCCTCCTACCCTCTACCAAATCCTACAGAGCCTACAACTCCTAGATTCTCACACCGAGAATATCGAGGTAACCTGCTAGTGGTGTCTGTTTACTGTTCGAGGGATGAGCGTTGTTGGTGCTTGTTCGAGGATATTGTCGAAGTTTGATGTTCGTGTTTGGTGAACGATCGTGCAACAAAGTTCAAGGGAACGAGATGAATAGTTCTTCAAGGGTAAGTTCACTTGAACCTTTGTATTTCCCTTTTGTAGGATGCTGTAATTTAGAGTTTTATATAACTATTATTGTTTGATTGTAAATGTGTATGTTTTGTCACAATGGGGCTTGGAAGGATCTCGCTTCCGCTCATGGGTCTCTTTGTTAAGAGTTCCTTCAGATGTAACTATAGGGGCAAAATGGTAATTTTGACCTAGCTGTACTTACGAGCAATTTGTGAAGGGTCATCATACTGTTGGTTGGTTATATCCAGTGAGCATAGAAATATATCTGTAGTGCGAAGAGTGCAGCTGTCGGTCTTTAGTGGAGTACTCGATAGTTAACGGATGGTGATTAATTGTTCACGTATCGTTCGAGCTTTAAGCTATAGGTCCATGAGGTCCCCTCAGTAGCTCAACGAGAATTAATGAGAATCAGTTTTTGGATTAATTTGAATTGTTCAAATTAATTGAGGGAATTAATTAATTATATGTGATATAATTAAGTTAATATAATTATGCGTGATATAGTTACTATAATGTATTTGATACATTATAATATTAAGTATTTATGAGAGAAAATAAATATTTGAATATGATTCAAATATTAATTATATGAATTGGATTCATATAATTAAATGTAATACAAGTGGAATATATTAAATGTCATTTGTGAGAGAAAAGAAATTATAAGTTATATTGTATATGATAAAATATTAAAACCATAGGTTATATTTTATATTATATGATATAGCTATAGGTTATATGTTATAATTAAATAAAAAAATTCATTTATTTTGATTGATTTATTTATTTTTGAATTTTTTAAAAAGGAAGTTGTAACTCCATCTCCCTTCTATCTCCCCACTACATTAGTGGGAAGAGTTTTTTGAACAGATGAGTTTTATTCTTTTCTCTTCCTCTGTGTGTTTTACAGAATAGTTTTTGTATATCTCATGATCTCTCCCAATCATCTACTTCTTCCTCTTCTTGCTCCTCTTTATTTCCCTCACCAAAATAGCCAGAGCTCTACTCCTTCTGGATTCTTATTGAGAGAATGCCAAGGTAGCCGTTTGTGGCGGTGTTCATCGATTCGAGGGGATCCATTGAAGACTATTCTTTAAAGATAAAGGTTCTAAATCCTAATTTATTTTCCCTACATTTTGTTAAATGCATGTTGTATTATATTTGTTAAATGCATATTTTTTGTTCTATTTACCGTAAAATTTTACATTATATAAAATTTGGTAAAATTGGGACGATCCGCTTTCACTTAAGGACCTTTAATTAGCTCCTTCAATTGGTATTAGAGTAGCCCTTATGGCCTAATTTGTTTTCCCCAAAATTTTGGAATAATTTTACAGTGTTGGTGGGTTTCTGCGTTATGGATATTCATATGATGTTTAATGATGAATGTGGTTTGCAATTAATGGATGGTTTCGGGATTGTATTGTTTAGATTCATCACTTTAATTATAAAATTGGTTTTGTAGGAGCCCATGTTTTAGGGCATTAATTGCGATAGAGTCTTTAATTTTTGTTTGTTGAGTTCTTTGTAATGTTCTCGACCTTTTTCTGGAGAATTTGAGACATTTTCCATGGAGTTTCGAAGTTGTTCGAAACTGTACAGTAGCGTCGTGACGCTGCAATGCGGGTGAATAAAGGAAAACTTTGTAGCATCGCGACCCTAGGGCACGGTGCCACGACGCTTCGAGATAGTTTTTTCACGCAGTTTAGCTCCGGTTCACGCGTAGTTCTTGGTCTGTTGGTTCAGTTCGGCTAGTGGGTTCTCCGATTCGAGCTATTTGGATTCGTTTGGACTAGTTCATGGTTTGGGTTGAGCGGTTTAAGGCATGGTTCACCTGTTTCGAACCGTATGGATAAATATCTTATAATAGTTATTTTTTTAATAGGTGTCCAATCCTAATCCATTAATTGCTTTTATATTATGCATGTGATGTATAATTTAATTTTATTATTATATGTCATAATGTATGTCATATCGTATAAAATTCCATCATAGGTTATGCATTTATTTTCATGCATCATATTATAAATGTTATAATTTTAGATGCATGATTTAATTTTATAGCATACTCATGCATCATATAATATAAATGTTTTAATATATGCATGCATGCATTAATAGCATATTCATGCATAATTTATATTACACTTGTTATAATATATAATTGAATGTTTGTATGGATGTATGCTATAGTTTGTTTCATTAATTATTTATATAAATATTATATATGTTAGTAATGAAATGAATTTACATGAAACATGACACTACCTTAGATAATCTATAAATGTTATAATTTACTAAAGTATGTCAAAACATGAAATGTGTGTTTTAATTTGTTTCATTTATTTATAATGGTTATAACTAAATGAAATCAGAAACTAAAATTGATAATTCAGAATTGCATGCAAACCTTAGGTTAAAATTATGTTTTAAAATTTTTTTAAAACATGATTCAGATAGACATAAGATCACGTTTCTAATGAGATTAGAAATTTAAGATTAATCTTTTAATCGGTTTAATAAGATTAAATTGATTTTTAATAAAATATTAACTTTGTAATAAATATATCTATAAGGGACTTTTTGTCTAAGGCTAGTTTTGTTTAGGCTGGGGTATTTAAGTGGACGAGAAAAACACCCCTACCTGGGAACTTACCTGGACAGGTGAATTAGATAGATTTTTTACAAGCATGCAATCGTTGATTAAAGTCTGTTAAAGAGTTTAATAGGCATTATTCAAAATTGTTTAACTATCCAAAGAAAGTGTTTTTTTGGGCAAATTAAGCAATCATTAAATTAAAATCAGCAGCCCGATTTTTCTAAGTTAATTAATACTGGGTAAAACATTCAGTGGGAGGAAAATAAGGTATATGATACTTCATTTTTCCTCTTCATGTTTCTTCCTAAAAGTTCACACCGTGAGGTATATACTCGGCCTCGAGGCACCTTGAGTTTCCCCTACAAATGAAATTTGTATAGATCAATATCAATGTGAATGGAGAGAGTGTTTATAGTAAGTGAGAGTGGGACGTGTGACATCATATCCTTCGGTCTCTCTTATTAGTTTGAAGTAAAGTTTCATGCATGGCCTTGTGGCACCTTAAGTGTCCCCCTAAAGGATGGAATTTTTGCATTACGCTTTATTCGAACTCCATAAATGATAGGATTACTTTAGTTTCATGTCCCAATCGGTTTTTCTCTACGGTTGGCTCATTGGGGCGAAACTTTATAATCTAAAATGAGGGATTATACTTACAAGAAATTTTAAGCAAGTTTAACAATTTCTGGACCGAACAATGGTGACTGATAATTACAGTAACAAGGAGTTGTTCTATCTATTGGTTGAGATTGTCTCATTTCAGTGAAGGGACACCTAATCACCCTACGGTGACTTTTGTCCTGCCTCACTGAAAATCATTACAAAATAGATGTCACTTAGGGTATTACATTATTTTGCTAAAATTGATTGGTTTGTCTTAAGTGGTTTATTGAAAATAGACTAATATAAATAATTTGTATGGTTCAGCAAATTTATTTCGATATGACTTCCCCAATGCTTAATTTACTTGCCGCTAAAAAATTAACGGGCGAAAATTACACTTCTTAGAACAACATGATCAATACAATCCTAATCGTCGATGACCTCCGTTTTGCCCTAATGGAGGATTGTCCTCCTATTCTAGCTCTCAATGCTGCTCGAATGTTCGAGAAACATATGAGCGGTGGACACGAGCAAACGAGAAGGCCCAAGCGTACATCTTGGCAAGCCTTTTTGAAGTCTTGGCCAAGAAGCATGAACTCATACCCACGGCTCATGATATAATGAAGTCCCTTAGGGGAATGTTTGGACAACCATTCGCACAGCTCAGACACGATGCTTTCAAACACATATTCAATGCCCGTATGCAAGAAGGGGCATCTGTTTGAGAATACCTTCTCAACATGATGGTCCACTTCAATGTGGCAGAGATGAATGGGTCTGTCATCGATGAAGCCAGTCAGGTTAGCTTCATTTTGGAATCTTTAATTAAAAGTTTTCTACAGTTCTGTAGCAATGCTATTATGAATAAGATTGATTACAACCTGACCACCTTACTCAACAAGCTGTAGACCTTCTAGTTCTTGATGAAAACTAAGGAACAGAAGGATGAAGCAAATGTTGCGTCATCCTTTAAGAAGTTTCATAGAGGTTTGACCCCCGGGACAAAGTCTGTACTTTCTTCTTTCAGCACTAAAAAGTGGAAGAAGAAGAAAGGTGGAAAGGGGAAAGTTAATTCACCAGCTGCTGCTCAAAAGGGAAAGAAAGCCAAAGTTGCAAAGGGAATCTATTTCCATTACAACCAAGAGGGACACTGGAAGAGGAATTGTCCCAAATACTTGGTAAAAAAGAAGAAGGCCAAACAAGGTAAATATGATTTTCTTATTTTGGAAACTTGTTTAGTGAAGAATGATGATTTGGCCTAATTAATTGATCTGGGCGCCACTAACCACGTTTGTTCTTCATTTCAGGGAATTAGTTTCTAACAGCAACTGAAAGTTGGGGAAATGATGATGAGGATTGGAACTGGGCACATCATCTCAGTTGTGGCAATTGGAGATCTCCACTTAACTTTACAGAATAAATATATTTGACTAGAAAATGTATATGTAGTTCCTGATTTGAAGAGGAACTTAATTTCTGTAAAGTGTTTACTAGATCAAAGTTATTGTATAAATTTATCTATAAATAAAGCGTTTATTTCAAAGAATGATGTCAATATTTGTTCTGCTGAACTGGAAAACAATCTTTACGTGTTAAGACTGTTAACAACTAATGCTCTCTATAACACCGAAATATTTAAAACTGCGGTAACTAAAAATAAAAGACTTAGAATTTCTCCTAAAGAAAATGCCCAACTTTGGCACCTGAGATTAGGACACATCAATCTCAATAGGATTGAGAGGTTGGTGAAGAATAGACTTCTAAGCGAGTGAGAAGAAAGTTCTTTAACTGTGTATGAGTCATGCTTTGAAGACAAAATGACTAAAAGTCCTTTTACTAGAAAGATCACAGGGCCAAAGAACTCTTAGAGCTAGTACATTTAGACTTCTATGGTCCGATGAATGTAAAAGAAAGAGGAAGGTTTGAATATTTCATCACCTTTACTAATGATTATTCAAGATATGTGCATGTTTACTTAATGTAACATAAGTCTAAATCCTTTGAAAAGTTCAAAGAGTTCAAAGCAGAAGTTGAAAATGCATTAGATCAAACAATTAAGACATTTCGATCTGATCGAGGTGGAGAGTTCTTTAATCTAACATTCCAGAACTATTTGATAGAGCATGGAATTGTATCACAACTCTCAGCACCTGGTACACCTCAGCAGAATGGTGTATCAGAAAGGAGAAATCAAACCTTGTTGGACATGGTTCGGTCTATGATGAGTAATGTTTCTTTACCTGATTCATTTTTGGGTTTTACAATATAGACTGCATCGTATATTTTGAACTGTGTTCCATCTAAAAATGTTATGAGAACACTTTTGGAGTAATGGAATGGTTGTAAAACTAATTTACGTCATTTCAGAATTTGGGATTGCCCAACACATGTTTTTGAGGCGAATCCTAAGAATCTGGAACCTCGTTCAAAACCATGCCTATTTGTAGGCTACTCCAAAGGAACGAGAGGTGGTTACTTCTTTGACCCTAAAGAAAATAAGTGTTTTTGTTGAAAAACACTACTTTTCTTAAAGAAGACCACATAAGGGAGCATAAGCCCCGTAGTAAGGTTGTGTTGAATGAACTTTCCAAGGTTTCTACTGAACCTTCAACAAGAGTTATTGAATAACCCAATACCTCAACAAGAGTTGTTGAAGTTAGATCATCTAGTAGGTCAAATCCACCTTAAGTGTTGAGGGAGTCTGGACACAGTGGGAGGGTTGTAAACCCACCTGTCTATTATATGGATTTAACAGAAATCCTAGCTATGGTAGTTGATGGAGATGTTTAGGATCCATTGTCTTAAAAGAAAGCAATGGAGGATGTTGAAAAAGATGAATGGATTAAAGATATGGATCTCGAAATGGAGTCAATGTACTTCATTCAGTTTGGGATCTTGTAGATCAACCTAATGAGGTTAAACTTATAGGTTGCAAATGGATCTACAAGAGGAAACAAGGAGCTGACGGGAAAGTGCAAACCTTCAAGGCTAGACTAGTGGCAAAGGGTTATACCCAAGCTGAGAGAGTTTACTATGAGGAGACTTTCTCACCTGTTGCCATGCTGAAGTCTATCTGAATCGTCCTGTCCATTACCTCACATTATGTCAATGAGATTTGGGAAATAGACATCAAGACTACTTTTCTAAATGACAATCTTGAGGAGACCATTTATATGGATCAACTCGAGGGATTCATAACTCAAGGTCAAGAGCAAGAAGTTTGCAGGCTTAATCGGTCCATTTATGGACTAAAGCAAGATTCTCGATCTTGAAACATAAGGCTTAATACTGTAATCAAATCTTATGGCATTGATCAAAATGTTGATGAGCCTTGTGTATATAAGAGGATTATCACTAGTTCAATAGCTTTCCTAGTGTTATATGTAGAGGATATCCTATTCATTGGGAATGGTGTAGGTTTACTGATTGAAGTTAATAATTGGCTAACGACCTAATTCCAAATGAAAGATTTGGGAGGGGCTCAATTTGTTCTAGGAATTCAGATCTTTAGAGATTGAAAAAATAAAACGCTACCTCTGTCTCAAGCATCAAACATTGACAAGATGCTTGTCAAGTATTCGATGCAGAAATCCAAAAGAGGCTTACTACCTTTCAGGCATTGAATAATTTTGTCTAAAGAATAGTGTCTTAAGACACCTTAAGTGGTTGAGAAAATGAGACGAATCCACTATGCATTAGCTATTGGCCACCTAATGTATGCGATGTTATGTAATAGATCTAACATCTGCTATGCGGTGAGGATAATCAGTAGATATCAATCTAATCCAGGATAAGATCACTAGATCGTAATTAAGAGTATCCTCAAGTATCTAAGGAGAACGAGCGACTACATGCTTATGTAAGGTTCTAAGGATCTGATCGTTACAGGATAAACAGATTCTGATTTCCAAACTGGTAAGGATTCTAGAAAATCCACAATAGAATCAGTGTTCACTCTTAACGGAAGGGCAGTAGTATGAAGGAGCGCCAAGCAAGTGTACATTACTGACTCCACCAAGGAGGCTGAGTATGTAACGGCTTATGAAGCTACTAAGGAAGCTGTTTGGCTCTAATTTTTTTTTTTTTTTTTTATTGATTTGGAAGTCATTCTAGATATGTCAAAGCGTATCACACTTTATTGTGATAATAGTGGTGCTGTGGCTAATTCCCAAGATCCTAAAAGTCAATAGCGCAGGAAGCATATAAAACGGAAGTATCATCTCATCCGAGAGATTGTGCATCGCGGGGACGTGATCGTCACGCAAATAGCTTCAGAGCACAACGTTGCTGGTTCATTTACAAGGGCCTTTACGACTAAAGTGTTTGAGGGTCACCTGCAGAGTATGGGTCCATGAGGTAGACCACATTTAGACTAGGGCAAGTGAGAGATTTGTACTAGGTACGTGTTATGCTCTAGTTTATTGTTTTGTGTACTTTGTATTTTATTTTGACTTTTACATTGTGCACCCCACTAGTTTTAGGTCAAGTGGGAGATTGTTGGAGTTGATGCCCTAAATCTCGTAAGGTTCTATAGTTTGTAATTGTTATGTACAAACATTTTATTTATGGAATGAAATATGTGATGTCTTATTTCAATTTGAGTTGCATTAACCATAAACCAATAAACTAAGATTCAAGGTTATCTTGTAGCTTAAATATGTATGTAGAAACATATGGGTAGACCATGTTTAGGTGATAACCTAAATGGTCTGTAGTAGATGGAAAAGGCTAGATACTTTATCTTGGTGACACTACGAGTATGATCTGCTTTGTAGATGTTATAGTTATTGTAAAGTGCTACAAATGATCTGATCCTGATCATTCACATGGAGACATATGAGCGGGGATATTCTATACAAAGAAGTTTGTATAAGACCGAACCATGAAATGTTTAGTCTCATTATATAACATCGTTCGTAATAGAGACTTTCATTTCCACTAGAATGATCATAGGTAATATGACCTAAATCTTGAGTGAGTTGTGAATTCCTACCTATGAAGACGGTCCTTTGATTTGTATGAGTGAGAGTGGCTTCCCTAATGTTAGGGTTAGTAGATAAATTACTCCCTTAAGGGTTGATTTTGGGCTTGAAGAATGTGGCGCCACATCCTCTCCTGGCTCGAGAGGGGTTTAATCATAGTTGGACTATGATTTATTGTTCATTAGATGGATTAGTGGTACTTAAGGAGATATATGTAACTACATAGAAAAAATCGTAATTTTGGCCCAACTGCACTTACGAGCAAATTTTGAAGAGTCATCGTACTGTTGATTGGTTATATCCAATGGATATAGAAATATATATGTAGTGTGAAGAGTGCAGCTAATGGTCTTTAGTGGAGTGCCTGAGAGTTAACGGATGATGAATAATTTAATTAAAGGAGTTTAATTAATTATTCACGTATCGTTCAAGCTTCAAGCTACAGGTCCATGAGGTCCCCTTAGCAGCTCAATAGGAATTAATGAGAATCGATTTTTGTATTAAATTGAATTGTTCAAATTAATTAATTATCTGCGATATATTAAGTTAATATAATTATATGTGATATAATCACTATAACGTATTTGATACATTATATTATTAAGTATTTATGAGAGTAAATAAATATTTGAATATGATTCAAGTATTAATTATATGAATTAGATTCATGTAATTAAATTTAATACAAATGAGATTTATATTAAATGTCATTAGTGAGAGAAAGAAAACTATAGGTTATATTGTATATGATACAATATTAAAACTATAGGTTATATGTTATATTTGATATAATATATAGTTAAATATATATTATATGATAAGGTAGTTATCATATGAATAATTATCAAATAATTTATTAAATAAATAAATAAATTTATTTTGATTTATTTATTTATTTTTGAATTTTTGTTTTTTTTGGAGGGAGTTGTAGCTCCTTATCTTTCTTTCTCTCCACTACGTTAGTGGGAAAAGTTTTTGAACAGATCGTTTTTATTCTTTTCTCTTCCTCTGTGTGTTTTACAGAATAGTTTAATATATATTATATGATAAGATAGTTATCATATAAATAAATATCAAATAATTTATTAAATAAATAAATAAATTTATTTTGATTGATTTATTTATTTTTGAATTTTTGTTTTTTTTTTGGAGGGAGTTGTAGCTCCCTTATCTTTCTTTCTCTCCACTACGTTAGTGGGAAAAGTTTTTGAACAGATGGGTTTTATTCTTTTCTCTTCCTCTGTATGTTTTACAGGATAGTTTTATGTAATTCTCATAATCTCTCCCAATCATCTACTTCTTCCTCTTCTTACTCCTTTTTATTTCCGTAACCAAACTAGTCAGAGCCCCATTCCTCTTAGATTCTCATCCAGAGAATACCGGATAGCCGTCCGTGGTGGTGTTCATCGGTTTGAAGGAATCCATTGAAGACTGTTCTTCAAAGTTAAGGGTTCTAAACCCTAATTTATTTTTCCTATATTTGGTTAAAAGCATGTTGTATTATATTTGTTGAATGCATATTTTTTTGTTATGTTTACTGTAAAATTTTACATTATGTAGAATTTGAAAAAATTGAGACGATCCACTTCCGCTCAAGGACCATTAATTGGATCATTCAGAAGTGTTGCGACGTTGTTCATTCCAATCTAGTTCGCCCACACGCCAAACAACGGTTCAACTGAACCGGTTTGACTGGTTCAACCTTTGGAGGTTTGATTCAACTTATTTTTTTTACTGGTTCGGCCATTTTTTGAAGTCTTGAAGGTTCAGTTCTAGAGGTTTAGGTCTGATTCAGATTGGATTGAGTGGTTCAGAGGATTTGTGAAGTTGTTTTCTCATTATTAATGTAGTAGTTAGCTTGTATGGTTATTTAAAATGCCAAAACCAGTCCATTTCAGTGTGTGTTTAATTATTTATGCATTATGAATGTACGTTTAATTAAATTAAATCTTGTATGTGCATAAAGTATGCTATGTAGATTTAAAAACCCACTATAGGAAGCATGTATCATGCATTGAAATTATGTTATAATATATTATAGTATATCGTATGCATGATTTAGGGTTTCATGTTTTTAATATAATTGTTATATTGAAATATGGAATGCTTGATGAATGTTATAGCATGTTTATAATTTTATAAAGTTTTATAAAATGAGTTAGACTTTTAAATTTTATAACAAAGATAAACAACATGCTCACTTAGGGTTAACTAATGACAATTTGTTTTTATAGTTAAAATAAGTCGTTATCTTGTAAATCTTTAGTTACAAACTCAACTGATCTATAATTCTACCTAAGGTTGGAGGTATTTAAGTTGACGGTTTATGAAACACCTCCTACCTGGGGATTATAACAGAATTATTGAGCGTTGTTAACCTGGTTTTATGAGCATCGTGAGCGGTATAAGGTAATAAAATGGTTTTATTACTTAGACATCGTAGGTTAAAATCCAAATATAATCATAAACCACCTGGACTTGGGATATTTTTTTACCCGGAATATATCTAAGTAAAAGAATATACCCAAACAATTAGAACACTTCAGTGAGAGATTAATAATATATATGATATATTATTTTTAGCTCTTGTATCCCTAAGAGTTCATACCGTGAGATCCATGCTCGGTTACATGTCGTTTTTACCGCGACTACACCATTCGAAAAGTGATTGCATGGGTTAATAAAAAGGTGAATAGGGGAAGTTGTTCATGGTAAGTGGGTGCATGAAATGTGTCACCATGTCTTATAGTCTCTTCCGTTAGTTTGAACCGTGAGATTCTTATGTTCCATCTACTGTCGTTTTTTGGCAGCAATAGCTAATTATTTGTTGGCGCTATCCCCTCGGAGGGTTGTAACATAGGATTCAAAAAATCTTAAACTTTAGAAATGAATGGAGTTTTTTAGTTCCATTTTGAACATTTTGTTCCAATTGGGAGCTTGTTCATACCGTTCTATGAAATCTGAAAATTGAGGGTCACACTTACAAGAGTTACTAAGAGTTAGTAAGTTTTTTTTCATTTGCTGAAAACGAAAACTAAATAACTAATAAAATAAAGAGTTATTTTGGAGTTAGTATTTAGTCAAGAAAGTCTTCTGTTAGTGAAGGAGTATTTGACTACCCATCGGTAGCATCTATTCTAGCTCACTCAAGCATCGTTGTAAATAAATAAAGATATCTAGGTACTTTATTACTTTTGCTAAAATTGAATTTAAATGCATTTTTTGATAGAATTTGTTTATGTTTCAACATGTCAAACTCGATAATTCAACTCCTAGCTTCCGATAAGTTTGTAGTGAGGGTCGAATTGGAAATAAAAAAAATACGATACTAGTTGTTGATGACCCGAGATTCGTTTTAACGGAGGAATGTCCTCCTCTTCCCAATTCAAATGCAAACCAAAGTGTACGGGATGCCTATGATAGGTGGATCAGGGCTAATGAAAAACCCAGAGCCTACATTTTATCAAGCATATCCGATGTGCTTACCAAAAAGCATGAAACCATGATCACTGTAAGAGAGATCATGGAGTCGTTAAAAGGGATGTTTGGACAACCGTCCCCATCAATATAACACGATACTATAAAGTACGTTTATAACTCTCATACAAAGGAAGGGATCTTTGTTAGAGAACATGTTTTAGATATGATGGTCTACTTCAATATAGCGGAAGTGAATGGTGCTGTTATATATGAAAAAAGTCAAGTCAGTATGATCTTAGAATCTCTTCCGAAGAGTTTTCTAACCTTTTGCACAAATGCTGTAATGAATAAGATCAAATATAATTTGACAACTCTTTTATATGAACTCCAGACTTACCAATCATTGATGAAAAATAAAAATGAAGAAAGGGAAGAAACATTGTTACCCAAAAGAAGTTTCAGAAGGGATTGACATATGGTACTAAACCTTCTGAAAAGAAGTCTAGTTCTTAAAAGGATAAGAGTATCCAAATGAAGAAAAAGGCACTACAAGAATTTTGGGCTTTAATATTAGTTGAAAAAGTGAAATCAGATGTATAATGTCGGTTTTGTTTTTTTTAAAAAGCGGATCTTTAATGTTGGTTTTAAACCGACATTGTAAGGGTACCTTTAATATCAGTTTTAAATCAACATTAAAGACCCGCTTAATTTTTCCCTCTTCACTCTCCCCCTATTTTCTTTTTCCTCTCATTCTCACACTTCCCTCTTCAGACCCTCTTCTTTCTCACTTCTCTCTTCCAAACCCTTGCCATTTGTCCGTCGATCGTGGGTGAAGAGTATGTCCTGTCTCTTATACACATCTAGATGTGTATAAGAGACAGGAGTTGCTCCTGCGTTGGGTATGCGTGAGCAAGAGTAGTGAAAGCAAAATGTTGAACGCAAGGTGCTGGGTAGACGATTGTGTAGCAAATGGGTATCGCTACACGATGAGGTAGGCGATCGTGTAGGTGGGCGCTAGACGATCGTGTAGCAATGCGGGGAGCTAAATGATAAGATAGACGATCGTATAGCAGATGCACGGAGCTAAGCGATGCACTAGACAATCATGTAGATATGCATGGGCGCTGGATGATCGTGAAATCAGGCGCTAGACGATCGTAAAGCAGATGTGCGGGCATTGGACGATCGTGTAGGCGGGTGTTGGACGATCGTTGATCGTGTAGGCGGGTGCTGGAAGATCGTATAGCAGATGCGCGGGCGTTAAACGATAGACTACACGATAGCGCTACGCGATGGGCATGAGTGCTAGATGATAGCTGTGCTGCGCTAGATGATGAGTAGACGCGCTACACGATAGGCAGAATGCTAAGCGATAGGCGATGACGTTAAATGATAGGTGAATGCGTTAGATGATAAGGCGTCGGTGCTAAACGATGGAGGTAAATGATAGCCTATGCACGAGATCGTTTACTAAACAATTGAGCTAGACGATGGGGCACTAGATCTAAGTGATAGATGCAGGAACTAAATGATTGATTGGCTTGAGAACATGTGCGTTATGCTAATTAAATACACTAAAAGAATGTTTGACTCATAGTTTTAATAAGTTTTAGTTGATGACTCACAGTTTTAAAAAGAAGATTCTCTCATTTATTCAACTATTGAGTTTTCTTGTTTTGCAGGTGCAACAAAGGAGTAAAGATTTGGTATTGCAACCTCTTTATGCTTTTTCTTGGGGAACTCTAGTAAAGAATTTTTCTTTGAATGTACCATTAATATACATTCCCAATAAACACGGTTAGTTGAATATGAATTCTGATCACATTTTCACTTTCAATCCTTTATCTTAAATCTTTTTTTGTTTGTGATCCTTTGAACAATAGTGGTCAGAAAAAGATACCTATAACCAGACATTGCTGAAGCTGAGGGATCTGTTCAAGAAGAATTATGAAGGGATCCATACTTACCAATTAGAGAGGGACAGTAAACTTATAATGTTTGTATTACTTGTAATTTGTGTTGTCAAAGGCTGAATTATTGTACGGCCTTTTAAATCATGATTTTATAGCAGAATTTGTGGATTAAATGTAATAGATTTGAAATCCATACATAAATAATATGTCATAGCCACAGTGTATGACGATGATGTGTCATGTTAAACTTTTTGACCCAAAAAATGGATTCGGCAATGGAATTAAAAAAAAAAAGGACAATAATTGATAAAATGGACAAATTCTGGGCTTTAATGTTGGTTGCAACCGACATTAAAGATAGTATTATTAAAGCCCTTTAATGTCGGTTTAAAACCGACATTAAAGCCTGAAATTCTTCTAGTGAGGGAAAAGGAAAGAAAAAGGCTTCTACTAATAGCAAGACGAAGGTTGCAAAAAGAAAAATGTTTCCACTACAACGTAGATGGGCATTGGAAACAAAATTGTCTACAATATCTTGCTAAAAAGAAAGCTGAAAAGGCAAATCAAAGTAAATCTGATTTACTTGAAACTGAAGCATGTTTAGTGGAAAGTTTTCATTTAACCTGGGCATTGGATTCAACCGTCGCTAATCATATTTGCACTTTTATTCAAGAAATTAGTTCCTGGAGGCAGTTAACGAAGAATGAGGTGACTTTCAAGGTGGGAACAAGTGAAGTCATTTCGGCTCAAGCAGTGGGAGATGTCAAGTTATTTTTTTGATGAATCTTACATTTTGTTAGAAAATGTGTATTATGTACTTAAAATGAAAAGGAACTTAATTTCTGTCTCCTATTTATTAAAACGTATGTACAAAGTTACTTTTGATATAAATGAAGTGTTTATTAGTTCAAGAGGTGTTCAAATATGTTCTGTTAAATTTGAAAATAACTTGTATGTGTTAAAATCAATTGAGGCAAAGGCTATTTTTAACATAGAGATGTTTAAGACAGTCGAAACTTAAAATAAGAAACGAAATATTTCTCCTAACGCTGATCTTTGGCACTTAAGACTTGGTCACAGTCACTATGTATGTCACTTGCTTTCACTCACTAGAAGAAGATATGAGACTTAGCTATTCATTCCGGAAGTTACTATACTATGCTCACGACGTTCTGAACCCAGCTCACGTACCGCTTTAATGGGCGAACAGCCCAACCCTTGGAACATACTAAATCTCAATAGGATTGAGAGATTAATAAAGAATGGACATCTAAGTCAGTTAGAAGACAAATCTTTACCTCTATGTGAATCATGTCTTGAGGAAAAAATGACTAAAAGATCTTTTTTAGGAAAAGGTCTTAGAGCCAAAGGACCTTTAAAACTTATACATTCAGATCTTTATGGTTCAATGAATGTTAAAGCTCGAGGAGGATCTGAGTTTTCATCAGTTTTATTGATGATTATTCTAGATATGACTATGTTTACTTAATGCATCCTAAGTCCGAAACTCTAGAAAAGTCCAAAGAGTATAAAATTGAAGTTGAGTAATTATTAGGTAAATAGATTAAAACCCTTATATTAGATTGAGGTGGCAAGTATATGGATTTACAATTACAGAACTATTTAGTAGAATATGGTATTCAATCCCAACTCATAACACCTAAGTACACCACAACAAAATGGTGTAGCAGAAAGGATAAATCGATACCTGTTAGACATAGTTCGTTCTATGATGAGTTATGCCCAGTTACCTCAGTCCTTTTAGGGGTATGCAATGTAGGTTGTTGTATATATTTTGAACATGGTTCGCTAAAAAAGTGTTTCAGAAACACCATACGAGCTGTGGAGAGGACGTAAAGGTAGTTTACATCATTTTAGAATCTGGGGGATGCCTAACACTTGTGTTGGTGCAAAATCCTAAGAAATTAGAACGATATTAAATCAACAAAAGTTGTTAATCAAGCTGGTTCTTCAACAAAAGTTGTTAATGAAATTGGCCCATCACATCATTCTCACGAATTGAGAATGCCTCGACGCGGTGGGAGGGTTGTTCACTAGCTTTATCGCTACATGGGTTTTACAAAAACTCATGTCATCATACCTGATGATGGCTTATAAGATCCATTAACCTTTAAACAGGCAAAAGAGGATGTAGATAGAGACCAATGTTTAAAACCCATGGACCTTGAAATGGAGTTTATGTACTTTAATTCTGTCTAGGAACTTGTAGATCAACCAGATGGGGTAAAACCTATTGGTTGCAAGTGAATCTACAAAAGAAAACGAGACCAAATTCGTAAGGTGCAAACCTACAAAGCCAGACTCATGGCAAAAAGTTTTACTTAAAGAGAAGGGGTAGACTATAAAGAACCTTCTCTTCTGTTGCCATGATTAAATCTATTAGAATACTTTTATCCATTGTTGCTTTTTATGATTATGAAATATGGCAAATGGATGTCATGACAACATTTTGAATGGTCATCTTGATGAAAGTATTTATATGTCTCAACCATAAAGGTTCATTAAACAGGGTCAAGAGCAAAAAGTTTGGAAGCTTAAAAAATCCATTTATGGGTTAAAACAAGCATATCGATCCAGGAATATAAGATTTAACATTACAATAAAATCTTATGGCTATGAACAGAAAGTTGACAAACATTGTGTTTACAAGAAGAGAGTCAACAAAAATGTAGCTTTCCTGGTACTCTATGTTGATGATAACCTTCTCATTGGAAATGAGATAGGTTTCCTTATTGATGTGAAGAGATGACTAGCATCGCAATGTAAAATGAAAGATTTAGGAGATGCACAGCATGTTCTTGGAATCCAAATAGTTCGAAATTGCAAGAACAAAATGCTAGCACAATCTCAAGCATCTTATATTGACAAAATGTTGTCAAGATATAATATGCAAGATTCCAAAAGAGATTTGTTACCTTTTAAACAGGGAATTCATTTGTCTAAGGAATAGTGTAGTGACATCTCAAAAGATTTAAAATATAAAAAGAATTCCATATGCATCAGCAGTCGAGAGCTTGATTTACACCATATTGTGCACTCACCTCGACATATGCTTTGTAATCGGAATAGTCAGTAGGTTCCAGGCTAACCCTGGATATAGTCATTGGTCTGTTGTTAAGAACATCCTCAAGTATCTGATTGAGGGATTATATGTTCGTTTATGGCTGGATTTGATCCTTACTGGATACACTGATTCTAATTTTCAGACTGATGTGGATTTTAGGAAATCTACATCAGGATCAGTATTTACTCTAAACGGAGGAACAATAGTATGAAGAAGCATAAAACAGAGTTGTATTGCTGACTCTACCATAGAAGTCAAATACATAGATGCATGTGAAGCAGTTAAAGAAGCAGTGTGGCTCAAAAAGTTCTTGACCGATTTGGAAGTAGTTCCAAATATGCATATGCCAATCACTCTATATTGTGATAACAGTGGAGCAGTTGCCAACTCAAAAGAAGCACCATAAATGAGGTAATTACATCGAACGAAAGTACCATCTCATCATGGATATAGTACATAAAGGAGATGTGATCGGCACGCATAAAGCCTCTGAAGACTACCTGGTTGATCTATTTACTACGACCTTTATGGCTAAAGTGTTCGAGGGTCACCTAGTAGGACTAGGACTACAAGCTTCATAAATCTAGGGCAAGTGGGCGAATTTGTGAGTATATAGATGCCAATTAAATTAATTTAATATCAAATTTATGGGTATATAGATGCCCTAGTTTATTGTATTTTTTCTCATACTCAATATTGTATATTTGTATATATTTAAAACCCACTAAAGTTTTAGTCCAAGTGGAAGTTTGTTAGGAATGTCCTAAAACTCACCGTTTGTAATCTTTAAATATATTCTATTCTCAAAAAGTTATTTTTGAAATTTCTATCAATAAAGGTGTTATTGAATTGTATTCTTTTATAAATCCAATAAACTAACACATAGCTATAATTTGAATACTTAAACTTTATGTAGAGACATATAAGAGGATAAAGTATTAGTATATAGCCAAAAAGGTCAACAAGTATATGGAAAAGATTGGGTACCTTATCCAGGGGACACTATGGATGTGACCCTCTTTGTATATTGATACAAACAATGTGATCCCAAAATCGTTCATGTAGAGACATGTGAGTGGAGACATCCTATGCAAAAGATCGGACCATGAAATAATCACTTTTCTTTATAATGACTATTTACTGTTAAAACTGAATATTTCAATTCGATGACCTAAGGCAACTTGATTTTAATCCAAAGCTAACTATGAACTCCTATTTATTTGGGATTATCCTTTAATCTACATAGGTGAGAGTGATTCAACATCATCACTCAATAAGACTCTCATTTTAGGGGTAAGATCAGATAGATAGCTAGGGACATAGTCCTGCAAGAAGGAATTCACTTCTACCCATCGTAGGGTTAGCAGATAAGTTGTTCCCTTAAGTACTGATTTCTGGTTTTGAATAAAGGGGCCCCACCCTCTCATGAAAGAGAGGGATATGGTTTATTGGTAGGACCATAAACCAATTGTTCAATAGAGAATTAGTGGAGACTTAAGGAACAAGTTGTATTACAGGGATAAAACGGTAATTTTGACCTAGCTATAAATACGAACGACCTGTGAAGGATTGACTTACTGATTATGGTTAATTAAAGTGGACAAAAATATATCTACAGTGAGAAGAATGTAACTACTGAACTATAGTGGTATGTCTCAGTAGTTAACGAATAATGATTAATTCGGTTTAAAGAGTTTAGCCAATTAATCTCAAATCGTTGGAGCTCATGATCTGTATGTGTATTAGGTCCATCTATTAGCTCATAAAAAAATTAAACCTTAGAATAGCGTGTTGAGAGAATTTGGAATATTCAAGTTCAATTTAGGGTTTGGATTATTATATTTGATATAGTTAATGTTTAATTAGCGAATTAAACATTTCGGTTTTAGAGAATTAATAATATTTAAGTATGATTTAAATATTTGATGAGGTGTATTATTAATTTAATATTTGATTTAATTTCATTAAATTATTTTAATAAAAAATTTTCCAAATTAATTTATTAAAATTTTGGATTTATGAAATTCAAAATTATAAGATTAACTGGATTAATTTTTTGATATACGATTTTTAAATTTATAAAATTGGTTTTGAAATCAAAATCTGAAATTAAAATTAAAAAAATTATAAATTAAAATGGAAGTGGGTTTATCCCACAATTTCCATTAATTCCTCCACCTCATGTCACTCTTGTAATGGTTTTTGAAGTGGCAACATCAAATTCAATCTAATCGGCATAGATTGAGGCTTTATAATGAGAGTTGAAGATCAGATTGAAGTTTCATGCATCCATTTTTCTAAAGTTCCAAATCAAGAAAATTCCTCCTTCTTCAAACTCTCAAAACAACTTCAAATTCTCTTCAATTTGAAGTCCACACTTTAATCTAAGGCCTGAGGATAGTAGAGAAGAGTTTGTTGGTGGTCTACTACTAAGATTGGAGAAGAAATTGATGAAGAATCAAGCTAATTAGTGAATTCTATAAAGGTTGTTTTTCCTAAATCGTATTTCTAATTTTTTTTTTTTTTTTTTT